>NC_065530.1:67130861-67446067 GCF_020184175.1 Aphis gossypii
AAAATATATTTTAAAAAATATTCCTGGAAATTTTTCATCGTACTTTTTTTCCTAACACATGACCTCTACCTTAATCATTTTCATGCCTGCATAAATGGTTTGAAAATAATATTATAATTTGTACTGATGTGAATTCTGTTTATAAAATTATATACTCATGGCTAGATATTTGGTTAAATTTTGTTAAAGGTGACCGCACAATTCGCATTTCATATTAAAACAAATTTGTATGTTTACATCACTTTCTTGTATTAAGGTTTTTAAAAATACTTTTCTATATTTTATCAAAAATACTTTCTTATTTGCAATAAATTAATTAAAATTATTAATGTGAACATTATTATTTTATTAGAACTATGTTATTTTAGATTTTTAAATATTTACTTAATTTAACTAATAATCCTTGTTAGTTATTAACCTTTTTTTCTGATACTACCTTCATGCATTATGTTTATTATAATATAATATATACAATATAATATACTATTATATATTCTACCCGGTGTACGTGGACGATAAGAATGTACTTTATTGGAGTAATCAAAGTCCCTATCACCATTATAGGTAACGAAACTTAATAGGTAAACCATCTACCTATATATATATATAATACATTTAGGTGTATAGATAATATACTATATTATAGTAATTAATATGACTAAAGTCGTCGTTCATTCGTATATTTTCGAATATTAGTCGCTTATCCTTATCAAAATACGAATTACTTTACATCCTTATTATAAATAAAAAATAATCAATGTATAATAGTTTATAATATTTGTAATGATAATAAAAAACGAGTCATACTGACATTTTAAATTTGATAAAAATAAATACATAATTTGAACTAAAAAATATATTTTGTATGCCTATAAAATTATATAGTTTAGAAATTAAAAATTGTATTAAAATCGAATGATATCTAACACATAATTTTTAAGAAAATATTCGATCAAAACTTCAAATGTCTCTAATATAATAAAAATTGTTATTTAACTAATCAACTAAAATATAAACGAATTATATTAACCTATATTTTTTTGGAAATTATTTCACTTTATTAAAACTACTGAGAAAAAAATCTCTTTAAATTTAAAGTGCCAACAAAATTTAACAAAACTAAATAATATTTCCAATATCTATATAAGTACGAGGTATCATCGCTAAACTTTAAGAAGTATTCATTTTAATGGAAAAAGTAATAACAATAGACACAACTATACAAAAGTGACTAAAACAAATATAAAAAATAGGTAAGTATAATATCTTTGTAACAAAAATATCTTACTCACTAGTTGCTCCATAAAAATGTAAAATAATATGTATAACAAAAGTCGGTGAAACACTTCAGAAACTAAGTTAAACCATTTTTTCACACTATTAGACCATAATCTTTGAATATATTAACTACCATAACAAATATATTTTTTTTACTTTTTTATTTAACTATACATTTTGAATTTGAAAATACTATTAAATTTTAACAGTAAAAATGTTTTTACACATTATATTGAGTATATTTCATGCCAAATTATTATTTTAATATACTATAGAGCTCGGAAGTTGTAGGAGTTGCATACAGTTTTATATGTGCTCGATTTATAGCACACTAAGCTAGAAATCCCAACAATACAATAAATCGAAAATTTAAAATTCATAATATTTTGCATATTTCATCAATTTGAAAGAAAACGTGCATATTTCATTGATTTTCATACACTTATATCAAGCACACTTAACATTTTCTATAAAAATTGATTTTTTTTCTTATCCTACCTATGTAATTTAAACAATATTGAATATAAAACTCGATATTTGTACATAGATATTTATTGTCACAGTAAATTAATAATTAAAGGGCAACGCATGACGCAATGTATACTTAATCTTTATCGTTGTGATAAATCGAAATACTTGTATTATGTTATCGGCAATAATATATCGATCTAACATATCGTAAACCTATTTATTATTTATTTGTTATTGAATTTGTTGTATACACTGTACAATTGATATTTTACAGTATTTGAAAGCATGTTTTACAATTTGTTCGTACATATTAAGTGACATATGCATGTATATTTTAATTTTTAGCTCTTAAAACTCCCAAGCTCCATAAATATATCATATCAGTCTAATTGTTTAATTGCAAAATACCCAATTCAATCATTGTTTTCATAAATTTGGGTATGGAAAAAATGATTTTATCGAGAAAAATAAATAGTTTTTAAAATATTTCGGACTTGCATTGCCTTTGTATACGATTTGATTATGATACGCTATAGATTTTTTGCACACGCTGCAAAAAAAAATAATAAGTGTATAAGATACAAAATATCCGCAGAATTTAAACATTGCTTTTCATAAAAAAAATTGAAAGTACCAACCCGAGTTTTATTTCAAGTTGACATTATTAAGTCATGTGAACGTGTATTTTCCAAATCTGACGCCACAGTATTGATTCGTAAAAAGCATTTTTTTTTCAAATTTGAATTCCAATTTTCGACATGATCTTTACCGTACTATATAAATATGCACTACCTACATGATCAAACTTTATAGTATTAAAATATCAGTAACGTTTCTCAAAATCACTATACTATTTTTTTACAATCATATTTTCAACTTTTTGTGTATACGCTCGACTATACATTTCATCCATGTGATCTTGTCGTGACTTTACAATAATAAAAAATTCACTACAGTAAATAAATATGTACACATAAAATATTACATTTGGTGTCGAAAATATTATAACACAATATGATATACTACTAGATATTAGGTATAGTACCTATACGTTTTCCATATTATTTGGTAACAAATAATTGGGTTTATTTAAATAAATAATATATTATTATAGGAGGTATTGTGTATAAATTAAATTGTTTTTTTCGTATAATAATATGCCAAGTAATCAAAAATGATAACATAAAATGCATTAAAAAAAAAATACGAATTAATTATGGAACGAATAATTAAATAAATCGATTGTATATTATTAACATCACATCATTTCACTTGATATTCATAAATTCGAATATTATAATTATTATATGAATAATATTATATAGGCGTCCGTCTGCTATACAAAATAAAATTGCTACGTGATATAAAAAAATCACACAGTGTCGATAATAATACAAATAATAATAATAATATTGAATCAAAGTGAAAGCAGACGATAACAGAAAAAATAATATAATACTAATCGTGTCTATCAGCTGATATCGCATTACCGTGACCGCCGACCGTTTACCACCTTGATTTAACCCACAATAATGTATTCGACGTTGACTGTTGACCCTTGAAAATTGATGAATAACTTTATAATATTATAACGAAGTGCCCGTGCATAACGACTAACAACCGTGTACTCCAACATAAAAAAGAAAAAAAATTTAAACGATGATCCGTGAACTAAAAAAACGACTTGTCCGAAGACGTTTGCCAATACGCAGATTACTAGGGTCGTTTATTATAGTACATATTCATCCTTACCCGCGCAAGTTCAATTCTTAAAAAGAAATGCATTAAAAACGCCCTTACAACACACCCGCTCGTGATGTAATGATCAAACCACTGCACCAGTGTACGTAGAATAGGACATATAGTATTGTGTCAAAACTATCGATGCAAAATTACACTAATCGCCCGTAAAAAGCACTGTAAATCAATGACAAGTGTAATAATACGTATAAGAAAAAATCTGAGACGTTCGCTCATATAAAAAAAAATAAATAAAAAAACGGATTTCAACGGCTGTCATCGAAGAACACGTCTTTGTCTCGCGTAATACATCTGTATTATTCATATACAACAGTATACATCTGACCTAACCGACCGGATCAGCTGTCATTTTGAATGGTGGAAGAGAGTCCGGTCTGTAATATTATTGGACCTGATCCATAGTATTCTTACCGAAATAGGCAGTCACAATCGATACCGAACACATAATATCATGAATTATATTCGGATATCTATTCAATGTTGAATTTTAATAAAACATTTGTGATTAAATGTACGAACAATGATAATATTACTCTTCACTTCTTTATTAATAGAATTTTTTAATATTTCGAGTCGTTTTTTTTATTGACCACTTAATCAGATTTTAAATGTACAACTGTAACATATAATAATAAAATAATATAATATTATTATTTTAGAAAAAGCGTACCCCACGACCTTGATGTACCAGATTTGCCTACCTATCTCGCCGTGTAATATTAAAATACATAGGCGGGTACTAGGTTTCAAATATATTATAGTTTCTATAGAAGATTGCTCGTTGTTACTAAAATTTTTTTTTACAAAACGGCGGTTATAAATTTTATTTACAAACGATAAAAACCAATTACCAATATTATATTTTCGTTATTAAAATACATCGTGTATAAGTGGTACAACGTTAATGCATAATACTTTTATACTTTAATAATAAATCTTTAAGAATAATAAGACAATTGTTTACTGCAAAGCTATAACAAATTAAGGTAAATATTGCTGTTGCAAACAGTCAAAATCCTATTTATCACTTGTTAGTTTATTGTATTATTTAATATCAAATATGCATACATGTTTTACATTATACGTACATTAGTTAAACTAGGTAGGTATTTTATTAGCTTGGTTATACAACTGAGAAGTGAATTCGTTCAGAAACTCTCTGAAGTGTGGCACCAAAACGCGAACTGAACATAAAACGTAATAATATTATTTACAGCTACGCAGATACTAACTTAATGTCTGTTCTTTTTTTTTTTATTTTACGAAATGGAGTTTACGTATTGATAATTTTATGATTTAAAGCTGATAGCGTCGTAATGTTTTAGTACATCATCAACGAACAAACCTATACTCATATCGTTAGTTTTTTGTTTTCATAAAATTTTGAAGGAAATAATATATAACAATACGGTGTATTCAGACTTAATTCCATTTATTTTTCCTGTTTATGATATTATACTGCACTGTTCCGGCAATAAAACTGCTGTAGGTATACCAGTGCGCAGTATGCACAAAAATTGTGCACTTAAAGTCGTTAGTATTAGGTACTTAGGACTTAATGATAATGTGACGTGATTTAAAAGCATTAGTATAATGAATTTATAGTCTAAAAAACTAAAGAGGTCGTCTGTTTGTCTCGTACAAATAACGATGATATATTTTCAAATTGTACAAATAACTATTCTAAAAATATTCTATAATATTATTGGTTATCTTAGCATAACCATTAGGTATATTAGTTGTGTATGTGTGCACATGCTTGTTTATTCCTTGAACATTAATATGCATATTTTAAATATTTGAGTAGTTTTGGGTACAATATGCTATATAGATCATTTAAGCACGATGAAATCCTATTTACCTATTTACTATGTATATATATGTACAACCAAATGGTTCAACATCACGTAGTGGTTGTGTCGTAAACTTAAACGTACTCTATAAACCAAAGGTATATAAACATTAAGAACTATTTGGGTTAGGATACTAAATTAAATTAAATTAGAACCAATAAAAATTAGATAACAAATACTTAATGCTTTCATCTGTATATTTATCTTTAAAAGTATATTGTCATTAAATATATCAAAATATCTTTAACATCAATATGTTTTTTTTACTAACACTTTTTGATGAATATATGACTGCTAAAAAAAAAAAAAAAAAAAACATTAAATTATAAATAACAACTCAGCATAACCATTATTAAGTATTTACATTTTGATTAAAGTAATATAATTTAAATATATTAGTTAAATTCATAAGATATTGTCGATATTATATTATACATCTTACAGTTTATAAAATTATAAAATAATTAGGACATTTTTCATCAATAAGTATATAATGTATTTAATAAATGAATAATAATAATAATTAAAAAAAAATCTGTAATTAAAATCTTTTTAACTTGCGTTTTCTGTGTAAAAATAATATTATAACATTTATAATTTAGTAATAAATAGAACTTGACTTTCAATTATAACAAAAAATTACTAAAAATAATCTTTAAAATATAATTTACGCATTTCCAGTTTAAAAAACAAATATAATACTGCTATTTAAATTTAATACGGTAAACAAGTCAACAAATTAAGTATCTTCTTTTAGATGTATTAATCACCTGAATTATTACTGTATGATTACCAATAAAAATAACTAATAAGCTCATCTAACTCACCTCTCCAAGCGCCACCGTGATCTACTAATTCTACTATGAGACCTATTATACATCATTATTATAAGAATATCCTTTTTATTTTATTTTATTACCTACATAATATATAATTAAAAGTATCTGAAGTCATGATAACACATTTTCATAGACTATTATTATGTAAGCGTTTTATATGTAAGGTATAGTAATTAATTAATGATTATACTAGAACATATATATTATATAGGTAGACGCAAGCAGGTAGTCTAAATTTTCTTCCATTCATAAGGAATTTCAAATAAAATCATGTATAGTGAAATATGAACGTTATGTTTTATTATCGTAATTATTATCAAAATACCGACACGACAATGCTTTTCTAATTTCTATAATAGCCCTTTTATGTCCAAACTAACAATATACTGTAATCAAATTGTTTGAAATTAGGTCATTGTACTATCATAATACCTAATCATGCATGCATAATATATAATATGATATTACCTATTATAATTAACTTTTGATGCAGGTTATACTAATTTGGACGTTAGCAAAGTGCGATTTGGAGAGAATTAAATAGACACATTAACGTACACCGAAAAGGGAGAAAGTTATTTGTCTTTTCCTCATAGTGAAGGAAAATTCCAATTATTTTGAAACACCATTAAAATAATAAGTACCCTTCACTGCAGCGTTCTGTGAAACACTTATTTTAATTAAACGTATTCGATTTCATAAGTCGTTATTTTATATACCATTATAAAAAAAAAAAAACATTTTATTTCACATTTTGGGGATGGCGTATAATAATTGACAAAGTGATTGACGATACCAAAAAAATATTAATTAATCTATCTTAGGAAAAAACGAATCTTAGTTGCCAATGAATAAGTTACATAATATCAAGATTCAAGTATGTAACCATGAGAAAAATGTACATATTATCAACTAAACATCAAAGGAAACCTTAAAATTAAAATTATTATAAAATATATAATTCTATCGTATAACACGCCTGTAACGTGACACCAAATATAATATACCAATTTATCAAATATCACAACGCGATCTAATATTGAATGTCCAATATAAATTTCAAAATATGTGAATAAATTATATACTATAATAATATTACACTCACATTTAATAAATGATAATCGTAATTGTATAATTGTATTATAAAGAACGCTGATAAGATAAAGAATCTAAATCTTAATTTTCTATTTTCACATAAAAAAAAAATAATTTATAAAGACACGTTTTTTAATAAGCTTAACATTTTTCATAGATTTGATTTTTTTATTTTAACACGTAAATTGGTCATATTTGCCTTATCATATTATGCATATGACTTATACGTGTATATTATATTACAGCTCATATTATTATCTATTACACCTACGTGATTCACCATAACTCTTCAAGTTCAGAGTTTCATTGTACATCAATATTTCAGTTTCAATCAGAGACATCTCCCAGGGGTCTTAAGACGTGAAAAGAAAAATAAAGATTTTTGTAAAATTATATTAAAACATTAATTTATAATAATAAATAATCAATACAAAATTTATTTTATTTATTGTTTTTATTTTATCACTGTATAAATTTTAAGTTTTCTCTATTTTTTTTTTTTCATTTAAGCCATGACGTTGAAACATTCTTAATAAGTTACTGGTACATAATTAATCTGAAGTCAAGTCATTTCATTGATAATTTAAATCCTTTCATTTCTATCTAAAGAGTTATAATTAAAATATAGAGCAGAGGGGTTGAATCTGACTGATTAAGCCTATGCAATCGTGAACACTGGCAATTATTCCTACAAACCATAATTATAGGGAATACCTAAAGCTCTAAATAAAATGTTAACGATAGAGCTCTGTTGTTTATGTGGATCCACATAAAGAGAGCTTGAGATACGGCATAGACCCAGAACGTATTTCTTACATGACATGTTGCACTGGTTAAAAGGAGGTTAGGTGACCTGACCAGAAAAATACTTTTTCTTATTTTTAAATCAGTAAGTTTTTGACGAATTACTAAAAGTATAGTTAGAGACGTGAGTAAAATTACGAATCACAAATCAGAAAAAAAATATTTTAAAAATATGCTGCATAAAAAACAAAATTTAAGAGAACAAATAACAAAGTTCACTATACAAATATGATGTCTCAATTCGAGTTCTACATATAATTTAAGTTATTACAGAGGACATAATTTATAATATTATATAATAAAAGCATATATTTTTATTTAACTACAATAATAACAATTGATTTTTTAGTTAATAATTCGTAAAATTTACAACTTATAAAATATACTTAATATTTATTTTACTTATAATGAAGATTATGAGGTATAAAAAAAATACATAATTTCTTTTTTCCTGAGACTCAATTTGCTTACAACTTTTTTTTCCCCCAAGGTACAATTAACTAAGAAAAGATATTTCAGCACAAAACCTATATAACTTAGAAATTTATACCCCAAGAGTAATGTCAACAAAATATGTTATCCATAGTTTAATTATTAGAAACAATATAATCATTAAATTTTAATTATAGATATATTTTTTTAATTCACTTATAATTTATAAGCAAAATATAAGCTCTTTAACCCCTCTTCTTTCCCGCTGATACAAAATTTTATCTACACAACTGGTTGAAAATCGCTCCATCAGTACAACTCTGTAATGATAAATTATAATAGTATATCGTATAAGTACACTTGTAATATGATCGCATAATATTATATTTGATACTGTAGTATATTATATTATGTAGAAGATAGAAAAGTTTTACTAGGAAGCCAATTCCGCAGTTGTTGATTTGTTTATCGGACCATCCAATATTATTATACTCAAAGAAAAGTGAACTCCTTTAAACTATAAATGACTGCTCGCATTTTATAACCGTAGTAGTAGCTAAGTTTATTATACCCGTTGACGTATATTTTATAACGAACGTAATAGTTAAGACTTATTTGAACGACAATGATTTACCTGATTCGTTCCGTTAGGTCCGTATATAAATAAATCCTACAACTCGTCCGGCTGCTTCAAGGATTCATACTAGCTAGGGTCGTAGGTTATTATAAGTAGGCTTGACTATGTATAATATTATAGGAACCGTGGCTTTAGAGCACTATATTACTTGAATAAGGACATTATTAGTTAGAAAATAGTATACATGTTCAACAACATTGTTATTTGAATATTTCGGTAAAGGTATTAACTTCTTTCTCTCTTGACGAGAAATGACATTATTCGTTGGAGAAATTGCAGTACTTAAACTTTCTACGTCCATGTTTTTTATATTCGTAGGTATAGATAAAGGTAAATTAAAATAAATTCATACAAAACAAAATTATGCATAATGAATATTGTGGTGCTTAAAATATAACAATGATCTTCACGAGTTTGTCTTTAACAATTAAATGATATCAAAAATCCTTATACTCGTATAAAATTTTAAATTACCAACACAAATATAATAAGCTAGGTTAGACAAGGTTAGGTTTATGTTAATATTTTATTACAATATAATATTATGAATATTATTGTAAATTCCTGCCAATTTAACATTATGTCATAAACGGTAGAAATGAATGTTACAATTATTTTTTTATTTTCTATTTAGAGTAGAAGGGTTAATATAAATATTTTACAACGATATATTGTACTGTTTTATTTTGTTGTAACTTTCTTCGCCTCAAAGTAGCTAAAATAAAATTTAAAAAATGTTTTTTTTTTCAACAAAACAGATTTTGTTTTAAACAATAAACATAAATACCTAAGATAATCATTAATCACTGAATGTTTACAATTTTTACAATTTTTTTATACATAATATAATATTATAATGATGTTGACTTTTTTTTCCTATTTAGTATTTATATTTTATAGACATTTATTTTTTTTTCATTTCTATAAAATATGATAGAAAATTATATGTATTCTCGATATAAAAAGCATGGCAATTAAATACATTAAGACTTCTTATAAAAAGCTTATACTGGAATTAAAAAACAAGTTGAGAGTAAATTTACAGTACATTTTATAAGCGTTTGAAGTTTGAATAATTGAAATGAAAATTTTGTTTTAAAAAAGTTGAAAATGCATAACATTTTTAGTATGCATAAGTACCTTTTGTTTCAAAATTTTAAACAGTATTTCATACAAGTCTTGCTTACAATAATTATAAAATAAAGTCGACTATAATACCATCAATATTTTATTATGAGCACCTAAAGTTTAAAATTCAACGAAATTATAACATAGTTACGTGCTACTTGATAATATGTACTCAATATTACGGGAAATTGTCGAATCATAGAATAATATACAATATACCTATATGCATTTAAAAAAAAAATATGATTAAAAAATTTGTTGACGAAGTTACTATGTTAGTGAAATTATAATCATCAGTTACTTTAGATAACCGTATAAAAAGTCCGATTAAAAATAAATAATAATATATAGTAACAGGTTGTGGGATTAAGTGAAATTGGCGATGAAAAAAATAAACAGTATCCAGCTCAATAACATATATATTTTAATAATGTAATAATGTGTTTGTTCAATTAACGTTTTTTTTCCATAAGGTATCTTATAGTTTAATTTGCATAATACAATTTTTAAAATTCTATATTTAGATTAATTTTAAATTATTTATAGAGTATAGTCAGTATAGACATTTAAAATATTCGAATTTTTTTAAAGTGTTAATAAAAATTATTTTAGCTAGTTGAATATTATTCTTGAAAATTTAATAAAAGGTTCCTCATAAGTGGTCGTACTTACTGATACCAAAAATATAGGCATAATAATAAGTGCATTTTTTGTTGGTGTTCAAAGTTCAAAGTTCAACGAAATTAAATATTAAGCGAGGAATAACTATTGTTATTATTTTGTTAACACTTAAAACTATTATTTGGGAACTTGATGTATTTACTTGTTTATTATAGTATACTAACTATGCATAATATAATTTTCAAAATATTGATGTTCATTTTTAGCTATATTATCAATTTATATCATGCACCTATTCATAATTCACAACGTTGTACAGTAAAATGGTATTGCCTAATAACAGTAATATATGATATAAATACTTTCTAATAATTAATAATAAAATATATATTATGTTTTGGTAAAAATAAAAATAAAATAAACCTATTAAATAACTAATATAAGTAAAATACCTAAATTACTATAATACCAATATGATTATACAATAAAATATACTTACTAATACTTAATATGCTGAAAGACTGTCTCCGGTTAGAATATTTTTTTTCGCATCCAATGCTTTATTATTAAATTTATATTCAACACATCTATAGCAGCGTTCTACTCAAATACGAAGCACACTCAAGCTCTAGTGTATACCAAGTTACTACTTTTATAAATATAATTTAGTTATCATGTGGATTCGTATACAGAAGAACAAGAATTTAATATTTTGTTAAAATTTAAAGGATACAGCGCTCAATATAAAGCAATATATTATTACGTATATTATTTATAATATATGACGTTCACCAACGCTAATTCAGTTTTTAAAATATGCACCCTTGCTAGGTGTTAACGAATTCAAGTGTTTGACAGTATAAAGGTTGATTGAATTTTCGAACCAAGTTACCCACACGCTTTTTGTCCATCGCAGGACTAATTCGATTTTAACTTAGAAGAGCTAAATTATATTCGTTATGGCACCTTGATCTCTGTGGAAGACCCTCTCTCTTTCTCCCGTCCTTAGTAAGTGAATAGTTTTTCATAACTTTTAACATTAACTACTTTCTGTAATATATATTTTATCATAAACATATCATTTATTTTAGTATTATTTTTCTAGGTTAGAGGAGTAAACGTCTTTTCTAATTTATTAACTTATGTCTATAATTGTGTTTATTCTTTATAAAATGTAGATTAAATTTTGTAAAACATCGTAAAAGAATATGGACAATTTTCAGAAAAAAAAAGGTAATTCCTATATCAATTTAAAATTTCAATAAGTCATACAGCTGATAAGTATTAAAATATCATTAAAATTAAATTGAAAAATACAGAGGTATAAACTGTTTTGATAGTTTTATGATTCGAATACAGAAAAAAATTGCCACATTTTTTATTTCAAACTATAATACAATAATATTATACCTACAGCTATAGTACGATTAGTTGAAAATTTAATCACAGTTGAAGAAATAATAAAGGGGAATTCTATGACACTTATAATGCATTTTTTTTATAAAACGAAAGAATTTTCATATTTTTCAAAACATTCTTCACCCATTGTTCTATTTTGATCCTTATAATAATTGCAAATGTCAGCTTTTTTTTTCTTTCGGTAATACTCACCAAAATCTTTACGCGGTATTTACTTTTCTTTAATCCTACTCAACTGTCGTATGATACTAAGATTATATATTGTTCGGTAAGTTATCGTGGTACGAATCTGTAATATTACGAAAGTGACAGAAATCACTTGAAAACCACATTAAACGCTTCCCCTAAATTACTTAACTGTACAGTATACGTATATTATGATGACGCAAATAAAAGTTTTCTCTGCGAGACTGTTCACAATTATTGATTTGTGTTATTGTTTCGTAAATATTTGTGTAAGTAAAATGCATTCGCATTATGTACATAACAATATTACATATAGACTTAACGTCATAAAATATGAAAATCGTAGTGAAGTTTTCCTATACAAACCCGTCGTCTGCAGCAGGCATTCGCACTCGAGACACGTCTCTTCCTCTCCTGCAACCAGCACCACTTAACCACCGGTCACGATCGCGTCATTGAATTTCAAGTATCGTTTCTATTATAGGGGACGGATTTGATATAACATTTCGAACTCATTCCATGATCCTATATCTCACGGTTCCTTAACTGCTACTATATTATTATTATTATATATATATATATATCGGGCGTAAATCGTCAGTTATTAGAGTTCGTTTAATGTATAACGTCATAATATCATGTTAACGGTGTGGACCGTGTGTGTTTTTTTTTTTTCAGGAGTATACCTGGCTGCAGGAGCGAACGCCAGTGGCGGTGCGTTGCCGTCACCACTGTCGTCCGGCGGCCGGAACCATCCGCTGCGCAGCGAGAGCCGATCTTACGCGTCCTGCGACCTTGACCCCGTCATGGAAGAACGGAGCGACATGGACAACAGCTGTGGCAGCATCACCGGCGGCGTCGGACCGATGGCCGCGGCCGAGGCGGTGGCCGGCGATGGCGTCATATCCGGCGGCGGAGCGGTCGAGGCGCTCGTGTGTCCGGACAGCTAGCAACACGTGCTGGCCATCGCCAGGATATCGGTGGCCGTACAGACGGATAAACCTCCGCCCAGACCTGTCAGGTCACCACTTTGGAACACGCTCACCAACAACCCTCCGGACGAGGCGATCAGCTGACATCCGGACCGGCCCGAACAGCTCAAGGCCATCGCGATCATAGAACCTTGAAGGGCTCACCCGTCCGCACCCTCTTCCGCCGCTCACCCATCCACCCAACGATATACGTACAAGCGTTTCCGCGGCTGTTTTATTATGCTTTAAGGTTTTTGGTCGTCAACATTATTATTATTATACATCACGATGTAAATAACTTCATGAAGTTAAATGCCAAATATTACGTTTATGCGCTATATGTATAATAGTGTTAAACAAACTCGTATCGTGTAAGTACACGGTATATTGTGAGAAACCGTTTGTGTATTATCTGAAATTAAGTTAGTAGTTTATGGCCGAAAATCTACGTTTCAAATAAATAACCATTCCGGTATAAATAATATTATAAATATAAAAATTCAAATAATCTTAACAATATCTGGAACTTAATACAATTCTGACGTTTAGTGAACGATACACACAATGGTATTCTCTTCGGAATCACACTATATATATCTTCTTTTTACCTCTATACTTGTACTTCTTTTAAATGGAAATCGCCTACCCGCGGAAAATTTCAGTTTCAGTCTGATGGGCATAAACTTTAGCAAATAAACTTTTCAAACAAACAACCTAGGCCACGCCCACACACTCACACGTGTATATATACGAACACAATATACCTATCGAAGCTGTACCCTACTCTATTTCTACCCTCAACCTCGTCTGTCTTTTACACGTCGTCATCATTGTCCAGTGCCATTATAATACTACTATTCATACACATATACACGCGCACACATATATATAATTACTTTTCAAACTTTTATCGACCGTATACCGGAAATCATGTTTGTTTGCGGGATGACGGTAACGAATCGGATAAATCCGAAAATAAACTTCAAAAAACTACGTTCAACGATCATCATTCGTTTGGACAGACGAATAAACTTATTGCTCCGTCTCTCGCTATGAAGTGTAACGAAGTACAGCCTTTGTGAGACTCGACGTTATAGGTATACATATAATGTTGGTTTTTACTATAGTTATACATCGCATACAATAGTTTTGGAATGTAATTTTCTTTGTGACTTATAGGTATGTTAGGTTAAGTAACTATACGTCTATACTAACTATATATTCCTTATTTACTGAATACATTTATCTTTTGTATATTTCAAACTTTCATAACATGGGTCCATTATTTTTACTACAATGTTATACACAATATAAAAGGTTACTAAATAATAATAATATTATTATTCGCTAATGCACTGTGATGTAATTTTACTTCGACATACGTTCAACTATAATGTTATCAAGAGTTTCCACGTCAAAAACGTACCGTTACATTAATAGAAATTATTATTTCTGATCGTCATAGTTTATAATGTCGATGTTGTTATATTAATTTTATGTCTCCGCGTCAAATCTGATTTATTTTGACGACCTCAGAGCCGTACTTACCATAGAAACGCGTGAGTACAATTTCGTTGTTATGGAAGGGTACGCCATACATCCTACGAACTCTCTCACAACTCGTGAGTGCCACTCAAAAAGTCATTTTTGTCTACTAAATAAATTTAATAATAGCCTCCAAGTCTGTGTTATAAATAATAGTCTGAAATCCCAAAATTTATTAGCAAACATTTATAGACCTTACCTCAAAGTAGCAGTAACTAAACTACTCTGATGAATAGTGACATTATCTTACCCTGAAATAATAAACTGGGTACTTATAAAATTGTATAAAAATTTCATAAACTTCTATCGATTAAATGCAATATATAAAATATATTTGATTTTAACGAATACAAGATACGAGAAACATTTTGAAAAAATAAATAAATTTTATACCAGAACTTAATTATATATTTTTAATTAAAATCGATAAAAACGTAACAAAAATGTTCTATAAAATTAAAATTTTAAGTCATGTGAATAAATCTTTTGATGGATTAAACAGCTTTCTTCTGTAATATTTCACAAAAAAAACTACAATTTATATTGATCTATAATATTGTTCAGTGATATATAAAAAATTTTAGAGTAACAAAATTACTCTTTTTAACATTTTTACCTAAAAAAAAATACAACGCAGTTGCACACCTATATTAGAATATTAAATTTTAATAGCTTAAAAATAAATTTAAAACTCATAATCTCTCTTATCTTTAGCATTATAATTTACAACTCACATGACTATACTTTTTAAAAGTAACAAATAAAACTTTTTTTTAGTTATTTATATATGTATAACGAAATTATCTGATAGATAGTATTTTAAGGTACTCTGCACATAAAAAACGACTATATTTTCAAAAATACGTTTTTTTTTTCATATAGAATAATAAAACTATAAATCACTATATTATTATAATCTATAATAGTTTTCAGTTGTTCAAGTCATTGTGTAATCAACGTGTATATTTTGAAGTATATGAAAATTGTAAATTTATTTGTTGCTTAGTCAAACAATTTTAATATAAGTGTGCAATTGTATAGCATTTTTTTAATGTTTTAAACAGTTGGAAAGTGCTCAATCGTGTTTCTCCGACTTAATTATAAATCCGATATACCTATCTTGAATTAAAGTTTCAATATTCGACATAATTTCTAACCGGGACTGCCGATAAATACAATTCATTTTCTACTTACAATTTCCTAGTCAAGAGAGGTCGCAAACACGTAACGAAAAAAGTAATATACAATTATATTGTTTTATATAGATATATCCACTTTGAAAAACTTTTAATGGTTTCGACGGAATGATATAAAAGTGTATAGTGCACTGCGCAGTGGTGGCGTTATACAATGTGGTAACTTAATCCGGCTTTGCGATGGTTTACTCGGGAGACGTGTAGGGACAAATTTATATATACGTTTGGTAAATAAATTAGGGTCGAATCGAAAAATAACTGCTACCATGGTAATTAGGATAGGCATTATAATAGTATTTTTATCATTATTATTATTAGTCTTGCCCAGGACAATTCCATATTGCGGAGAAGCCCAAAGAGGAAATTCTCCATCATCGTAACCGTGGAAACGGCAAGTTCGTTATTATTCCATTAAGAATAATATATAGGTCTATATATGGAAATAGATTTATAATAATACAAATACTAACACGTTTGTTTGTGTTTGTGCTAGTTGTTCGTTAGTGAGTTGTTCAAGTGTGTGTAAATAAAATTAAAATAATAATATTCGAGTTTGGCTTTCGGTAGAACAACATTATTACTCTCCATTAATACGTAATCAAATATATGAATGACAATCGTTGGTAGTAGTGTTTGTCGAGTATATTTTACAATGTACATCGCATACTATATTTCTAGAATCTAGTTGATATTTATAAGGTTTTCATTGTTTGATTTAATGATTAATTTTTATATTTCAATAAAAAGTACCTTGATAAAATAATATAGGTACGTACAACACTACATTCAAAAATAAACTATTTTTTGTTATTTGATAATTTTTTAGATTTCTACTATATACATTTTCTACCTGACTGGTCCAATTATTTTTATTAATTTGTCACGTTGCATATAATCATAAAAATTCTTAAATAAATACATAATATTATTTTGTATAAATAGTATTATTATTTAAAAACTATAAATGTCTAATAAAACCATATCCTATAACTTATATACCTAGTACAAATTTGGTGAAAATAAAAATTTTGTGATTTTACTTAAACAACTTTTCCTAATTTGTAATCTCGTACAATAGGTTCACATAAAACTTTAACTACGAACATATTTTAGTGTTTTCAAAAAGCAATTTCTATTATTTTTTCAAGATTTAAAAAATTATCAAATAGTAAAACTTAAAACAAAACAATGGAAAAATAAACTATTATAGGTATCAATAGTTATTAGATTATTTTATGGTAAATGTTATATCTTGATGAAAATATAAAATAAAATAAATTATAGAAAAACTAAAATAAAACATACCACTATAATATGATAATTATTATAGTGTTACTATGATGTATGGGGCCAAATTCGTAATAATCAATTTCATTAAAAGTATTAAAAACAAGCTAAATATTATGTCTATATATATATTTTGATTAATAATTTGATTATTTTGAAAGCCTACTAATTCAGGTTTAGTAATCACAATATATGTTTTTCGTTGATACAAACCTGTGTACTATTGCAACGACCAAGCTACTGTATTTTTACAAATTCAAACTAGTAATTTTAAAATCGGTTTAGACGGTTATACATGGTCGTACATTAAATGTAAAATTTACTAATCGTAAAAAATGTAATATTCCTAAATAATGTAAATACTTTGATATACTATTAAATATAACCACTTTTGTACCATTTACCTTGTATTGACTACAGTACAATCACTATACTATTATAGAGGAAGTATTATGAATGTTCACTTTATACAAATTACATTTGTATGTAGAGTAAAGTATAACTTTTAGGTTAATTAAATGTTTAATGTTGATTGATATTATTATTATTTTTTTTTTTTAAGTACAATATTGTTTTAGCTATAAGAAGTCTTGTATGTATAATACATTATGTAATAAAAATATTGAAATAAATGATGTCTCTTATTATTTGTTGACGATATTGAACTTAACTCACAATGTAATAGGTTTTAACAAAGATATGTTGAACATTTATTACAATAAATTTCAAAATCAAATTTATTATAAATAGTGATGTCAAATTCATTTAAAAAAGTTTGTAAAATTCTTGAATCTCTTCAAAAACCGAGGATTATTCATACTTACGTGATCATCCAAGAAACGCAAAGAGATAAAACATTAATATTTTATTTTTTATATATATACTTTATATTACTGTCTCGTCATGTGTCAACTCTTTTTGATCATTGAACTCATACATTTTCTTTTCTTATTTTAATACTTCAAAATTCAATACAAGTTTATTTGTAAGGTATTCATTAACAAACTAAAAATATTGAAATGCATGTAATAATATTTTTATTATATGCAATTAAAACTAAAATGTCAACTAAATTTTTAAAATCTTGAAAATTTATTTTGTAGTTTTCAGTTTTTTTATTTTTATATCTAAAATTTGAAACTGTAATATACAAGGTTCTTTATTTATATAAGGTTTTATTATATTTATTTGAAAATATTAAAATTATATACCTATGCAAACATTTTTTTTGTAAATAGGTATTTGAAAAAGTTAAAATTTAGACTAAATTTAAATTTGAAAAAACATATCATGAAATACATTTAATGATATAAACTATAATATAATATTACTTTATTTTTTTTTTATCAAAAAAAGAAAATAAATAAATAATGAATACAAAGATTAGCCTCAAGTTATTGTTGTAATTATTTTAAAATATTATAAACAAATCATAGTATTTTAATGACTTATCAATGAATTAAAATTTAATACCTTTATTACAATGACTTACTTCTCAATTACAAAGTTTACTCGACAACTAAAAATGTACAATAGAGTGGTTACCTATTTTTCTCATTTTTCAGATTTGAAATTATTACACAGAAATCTATATTTTCGTAGTAATTTTATCATTTGATAAAATAACTTTTGATGTTTACATTTTACTGTAATAAAAAGTAATTTAAAAAATAAAAATTATAATTGATTCATTAATACATTTTAAAATTAAGTATCTAATTTAATAAAACAAAAAAAATCCTCAAGCTTTGAAGAATTCAATTTAAAATTAATTTCTATAACATCGTATAACAATATTATGTTCTACTAACACTATGACAGTTATCCAAAATTTTGAAAGTATGACATTACTTAAATAAGTACCCATGGGGCTAAAACAGACAAATCATAAATTGAAAATATAAGTTCAAGGTTTCAATTTCTAGATTGGTAGTATTGGACCACTGAGGTAACTCATATTCACAAATAAAAGCTTTTTAAGAGATGAAACGCTTGGAAAATATTACTATACAATATAATATTATGAGAACTATTACTGAATAACGTGATTCATCACTACGCTCATTCTCATTTCTCTGTTGATAATGAATTTATAAATACTATGGTTATTGTAATAATTAACAAAAGCTTTAAATGATATTAAACGTTTTAATTTTGATTTGGTTACATCAATATATTATTTTAGTATCCATATATTCAAAAAAAAAATCATTTGCTTAACGATTTAAAGTTCAATAGGTTGAGTTTTATTTGAAAAAAAAATTGTGACATTACACTCATTGCAGGACACACCTTAAAAGTTAATAAATGTATAAAAAATCTATGTAGTTATTTGAAAACAAATACGTTCCAAAAATAGGTATTCTTAAAAATTCAAAACATCAGAATTCAAATAATATTAAATTTAAAACTGAATGAGAGCATGTCTATAGTGATTTACAATATGGTCGAGTATAGTTAATACTATAGTTTGAATGGGTATTTGATGCATACAATATATAGGTAGGTACATAATTTATTCATTCTGGTGATGTGTTAAAATCTAATTCATCTATCGATAATAATCTATAAGTACTATCGTACCTTTTCCAAAATGAGATCAAAGAAAACTAAATCCTACTTTACGTGTAGCTTTTTGCGTAAATGTGCATGTTTATTGTATATAAAAGCATAGGGATGCTATATATATATATATATATATATAAACATTATATAAGCACATTAATTCATCAACCGTACTCACCTCTATTAGATTTTAAGCGCAACAAAGAATATATTGGTTTGAAAAATATTATGCATTAATGAAGAATATTGCACTACTATGTTGATATTAAATTTTAGATTTTCCTAATTAGTTTTCTATAATCTTATTAATTTATTATATATTAAATACATTATAAATTTTATGCAGTCGTACAACTTTTACATCAAAAGTTTATCGATTTTGTATATAGATACTTTATTTCAATTAATGTTTAATTAGTTAATGAAAATTTGTTGAAGTAAACCGAACGTCTATTATTTTTATTTTTATTATTAGTAATAGTAGTATTTATCAGCAATGATAAAATTACTAAAAAACATAATAATATCTATCCAATAATAAGAATGTGTTAAAATACTATTTTTACAAATATTTTATGCTGTACATATATATATATATATATATACATATATACATATATATTAACCAAAACATAGATATGCTAACAAATGTAAATACTTAGAAACTCAATATTGAAGTAGAAAGTACCAACAGTAACAATCATATAGTATTATGTAGGTAAGTAGGCACGTGTCAAAAACTATTTAGCGAATTCTCTCTGTGTGAAAAAAATAAACGTTTAAATTTATTAAACCAAACACTCATGTATTGCTTCACCAATTTGACCTGTAATCTCGAAATATTTGTTATCGTTCTCATAAACCGGATTTAAAGTATATAGTTTCAATATTGTGATCGGCTTTTGTATTTTTACAATTATAAATTCTAAAGAATAAAAAAGTTGTAATTTCACAAAAATCGGGAACACGTTTTCGACCGATAAATACATTATGCCATAATTAGGAAACGTATTTAAATATAAATATACTCGTAATTTGTAACTGAACTATTTATTATATACAAATATAAATATACAATTGATAATTTATATTTAAATGCGTATTTGTAATGTAATTAGTAAATTGTAACTAATTACAATATTGCATGCTTGTAATTTGTAATTACAAGTTACTTTAGATACGATTTGAAAATACCAACACAGTTAGTTTTAGAGGTGAAATATTTACCAATATTTTACACGAACCATTTAGTCAAAATTAGCACATTATTTTGTTCGTGTAAATTAAATTCATCCATTCTATATGTATATTGTATATATACTTTATCTGTATATATATGTTTACAGTATTAATCAATAGTAGGTACACATAAAATAATATAAATGTGTGGGCACTATGCAAAGTTTATAATGGATAATATTAATTATCATATTATAATTTAATAAAGAATGATCTGCATTCAATAGAATTATATGAGAGTTTTAAATTTTGGGATTTTTTTTTTGTAATTTCATTGGAACTTTAAATGCTACACTAATACAAAATTTCTATTCTGCTTTTAAAGTTATAAATTCTGGTTCAGCGACAAATTATTAATTATATTTATATTGATAACTTCTTGTTTTGGTATCAGGTAAGAAACGTATTAATTACTAGGGTTATGGCAATCGGTTAAATAAAAATAAAAAAATTATTATACATACGATCCAATTTATTTGAAGTATAACAAACTTGTTATTCATGTTTATATTTATATTCTATATGTCGTAATAAATTTAAAATATTAAGCATTTTCATAATAATAATAATAATAATAATATAGAATAATAATTGAAGAAGGCAGAAATAAAATAATTTCAAATAGTAGTATAAAAATTTTTTCATTAAAATTTATGTATCAATTTTCAATCTTTTATTCGATTTTTAGATTTCAAAATTGATTATTTTCGATTTAGTTTTAGTCCTTATTTCAATCATCCTTCGTTATTTCTGATAGTTCTAATAAGATATTGCCTAATGGGACATTAGCCCATATATTTCAATTTTGATATGGAAAGAAAAACTAAAAAAAGTATGGTCAGAATAAATTAAGAATAGTGTTATAGATTAGTGATCACTGTCAAGATAATACATGTATAATATGCGTTTTATTGTAAAACTCATTAATTTTGATTGCACGCATAACACGTTTTAATAATAATCAGTATATAATTGCAATGAAAAATAAAAAAAAACTTTATCGGTCAATTGCAAAAGTTGAATAAGTCCGAATAACCAAGATAAAAATTACAAAAGAAATTCAGAAAGTTATTATTTATTAGTAGTTGTAAGTAATAAATAATTACAAATTATGAAATAACGAAGGTTGTGTCACGTAAAAATGTTCTGATAATAGATTTTTATAAAATTTGCATAGTTAATCAACTATTATTAATAATTATACAATTATAAATTATCTATAACATGTATTAAGTAATCATTAAATCAACGTTTTACTATTTTAATAATTAGATAAGATTAATAATACAAACCAAACATTTTAATACAAAAAATAATTGTTTTATTTCGGTTTTGTTTTTGTTTAAAAATATATTTATATTAAAACCAAACTAAACGTAATATACATCTAAAATAAATGTAAAAGTGGAGTTATTATTATTTTATAATAATAATTTATAGTATATCTCGTATTATCAACCATCGTGACTGTTTCAAAATTAAAATTGTTTTTTACTTTTTCAATAACAAATAGATATATTTTTATTTTCATATTATATTAGATAAATAACAATAATAATAAATAATAAATATTAAATTTTTCAGAATGAATTACTTTAAGGGTTTTTAATATTATTATCTAATTTATATCAGCTGTTACTTCTAGTCTCAGCGTTTCTTCGTTTTCCACGATCCAATATTGACCAGTAGTACCTTGTTCCAGAATATAAATTAAAGCTTTGCCAACATTATCTGATCTAAAAATAAAGGAAGACTTATTATTTTCTGACTCCAAAATTATTGTTTTATTATTAACAGTTCATACTCTAAAAGTATAATACTTACATATGTCTTGGATCTAATACCATAAATTTTATATTCAGGTAATGTGCACTTCGTGTTTCCTACACAAACAAAATGTATGTTTTTATTAAAAAATAAGTTATTATGTAATATCTATAACAAGCATTATTATTAATTTTTAAAAAATAATGATAGGTATTTATAATTTTATGATTCCTGTTTTAATTCTATTAATTATTACTAGGATTATGAAAACTATACAGTCATACTACTTTTACTGTGGTAAGCTCATTGAGTCGTCATTCATATTTCATACTATGTATAATCATCATTTATATATTACACTGTGGGGGGTATAATAATACGTATAATACACATACATATTAAAATACCTAGTTCAAAATATTTATCTCAGAGTTGCAGAAATACAGAATTCATATTATACGTATGAAAAGTAAACAAATACCAAATGTATAATATAGTATAAAGGATTCGGGCTTAAAGCACCTAAAATTATTCAAATAAACACTTAAAAATAACTTCATTAAAACACTAAAAATTGTAAAATAAAATAAAATAAAAATATGGTAATCTCTCTTAAAAAATATATATAAATAAAATACGCTTCCCTTCAAAAACTTCCATGGATTTATCTTATTTTGGTATAAAATATACTAAGTACAATACCTGCACTGAGTAGCTATATTTTTCTTAAACTACAAGCGACAATTATTTTTTGACAATAGCCTATACCAAGCATCTACACCATCTCAATATAGAAATATATATAAAAACTAATAAACTATTAAAATAAAGTATCGTACCTATTACAAAAAAACTACAAAAATTAAGATAAAAAATAAACATTTTCAACTTTCTTATGTTAAATAATAGTAATATGAAATAAATATCAAGAACGCTTATTTAAATTGTATATTCAAGTTAAAAAAAAAAAATTAGCAAATGATTTAAGTCATGAACTCTAACTGGTAATAAATAAAATAAAATATATGTATTTTTGAGTACAAATTTGTGTGAATGCAGACATTATTTTTATCTTCCTCAGATTATTTGAAATAAATTTTTATTTTACACAATAAATATTTATAGTTTATGTAAAATTAATAATTTTATGTTTTTACATGTTTCCAGTTCTGTTCGTACTGAACTATAATGACAAACATGATAATATAATGGTATTATATAAGAATTAATTAAATATACTGTGACCTAATCTAATATTGTCGTTGCGAATTTGTTATAAACCTTTCTTTTTTTCTTTTTTCTTTTTCTTTTTTTCTCTTATTATACTGGCGTAGCTGTAGCACTTATCTTTAGACACCTCTGGTTATATATTATCGTTATAGTGTGTATCATACTGTATATATTTTATAATATTATAGTAATTTTAAACTCGAAAAATAAACTCTATTTTCCATTGCAGACATGAATTATTTCATGAAAACCACAAGAAAAATTTTAAGCCCCTAATGAATTATTATTATGACAAAATGTATTATATACAAACAGATGATTTTTTTTCACAACATTCATTTCTACATAAATTACTGTGATTTTAAATAAGATTAGATTGAGCAGTATGAATATCAATGAATATGCATATAAACAATATTCTAAATGTTGGTAAACAAAATAAACCAAAGCCACGGACAATCTTCTCACCCCCTTAACAAAAAAAAAAACTTACACCGATCAAGTGTGTGTACTTGACAACGATATTAGTCGCCGTACTGTTCGTAGTTTGCACTACAGTTCCACCGTTGCCTCCAGTCGGGGCTCCCATGTACTCGATTGCTAAAAGCGTTCCGTTAACGACTTCACCCTATAATCACATAAATATTATATTATTTAACAGGATTACACCAATGCTGTGAACGATCCTATAGATAACGTGTACGTATTATTTAACAAATGTTTGAGTTTTCGTAAACGATAAATATTTACAATAATTAATAATTATTAAAATATCACTTGTTAGTCTATGCCTACATAATGATGTGTAGCTTCGTCCTTGTCGTTATTGAACCGCATTTCGGCTGTATTGTTAACGACGATATCTAGTCGCCCAAAATGATTTATGCATGAAATGAAGGCCCCTATGAAAACATGTTACGAAAGTCTATAAATAATATAGGTATAATATTATTAATATTATAATATAATAAATATATCGTATTTCGTATGGTATTATACAATAAGCATGTTTCAAAAGTTCTAATCACCTTTAAAAACTCCACAGTAAATCAATATATTTAAAATCAAAGTTTTTAGTTATATATCTAGTTCTACAGTTTCATTTTTTTTTTTTAATTTCTAATACAGCCATTTTTTATATGTTTTAAAACAATCTATATATAATATATATATTATTATCTTATAAATATTAATTTATTAATAAGCATTAAAACTGAATGAAAAGTAACTAAATCGCTTAGATATTTGTTAATGTACAATTTAGCAGCATAATTTTATTGTATAATCAAAGTATTGAGTTATTTTATTGATTTTATTAAAACTCAATTTTAACTTTGAAGGTAAAGACAATGAGCGAAATATCTAACAAATGCTATATCTTTAGGGTCTAAAAATGTCCACTCTATGAACAAATATATTATCTAGGCCACTTCGAATGTATTTATAAAAAAAAATTCAATATATTATTTTTGTTTTTATGTATCAAAATTATTTATTTATTTTTAATGAACAATAACAACTAAAAATATTTTTTGAATTGTATTCTTAACAATTTTAATCTCTGCTGAAAGCTCACTAATAATTACACATTAATTTGTAGATTGTTATGAAAAAATCTTCTTTTCAATCGATATAAGTGTAAGTAGATATATAAATCATATTTCGCTATTAAATATTATTCTAACGAAGTTATCTTCAAAATTTAAAAAAAAACTAAGCTATAAATACAAATGTTGTAACTTAAGACATTTAATTCGAATTTTTTTACTAATTACTATAAAAAAAACGCATTTGGATAAATTGATTTCCTGATAGCCCGCAGAAATACTAAAAGTATAACAGTACTTTTGTTGCAGTCCTTAGTCCTTATAGTAAGTAACTACTTAATTAATTTGTTCATTCCTTAATTGAACGTATATTGTATTGAATGATGAAATGTGCAAATCAAAATAAAAATTAAAGTGAGTGTTAATAATAGTTGAAGAGGAGTAATAACAATGCATAGCATATTCTTATTTTTTTATTATATAAATCTGTTGTAATTATATATTATAACAGTCGGTGTTGGTATATATACGTATATTATCTAAGTTTACCGCTCGTACAATAAATTACTGTGCAGGCACTCCTAACAGGATTTTTTTTTCCATCTCTAAGGTATTGTTGATAAGTATTAGAGCTCACAGTTCTTCGAGTGTTCGAAGTAATTCAATTAGATATTATTAATGAAATCTTTAAACTCAATTCCAAACACCATTCCTGGAAATAATCTTCAGAGATGATTTATCTGTCTCTGGCTAAATGGTGCTTTTAGAACCATTGGTAAGAAAATCTTAATTCCTTAATCACTTTAAAAATAATATAAGTAATGTCACTGATTATTTTTTTTTTTTTTTTTTTGACCAGCTGTATTTTGTTATGCTTTTTTCCACGTTGATTTAATTTTATTATAATTCTAAATTTTTATTTATTATTGTTTTCTATGTACAACATTGGAGCAATTATTATTTAATATATTTATATGAGAATATTTAAGTAAGTTGGTACAAACAAATTATAAATATCGTATTTTAAATAATTTAGAGTAGATTTAATATAAGATGAATAATTTCTAACATTTCATTTATATAAAGAGTAATAATCTTTAACAAAAAAATAAAATAAAAATAGTTTCTTTCACTCTCCTAAATACAATTATAATGTTATTAATTAATTAGTATTAATAGTAGGTACAAAATATATAACCTTAGATCGTATACAGGGCTTTAACTACAGTTGTACCTATATGATCTAAGTATACACTAACTAACTCCAATCGTAGTAGTATATATTTAATATTATGGTATGTACGTTCACTAGGCTCAGCGAGAAAATAATATTGAATTGTTGAAATTGAATCGATAATTTAAACAGTTTTTATTTTTTTAATATTTAAAAACAGTTGAGACAGCAGTACTTAGTAATTGAATAGATACTATTTATGTTTTATTAATTGAATAAATGAACACATTTAAATTTTTATTTTTTATAACATTATGAATCATATTATTTAATATTTTTTGATCTATAACAGCCCAGATTATTCTTCAACTATTCAAATAATTACTAATTAAAATATAAAATATGAATATTTTGCTGCATGATTATAAAACAGATTACGTTAAACAAAACTAAAATATATTTTAATAAATATCTCTATTCAGGGAACCTATTCTACCCTATAAAATAGGTAAGATATATTAAGTTCCCTCTGTATAGTTAAACTGAATTATTTAGAAAAACTCACTTTTAAGTTTCTCTTGGTCTGCAATGGAGTACTCTAATGCCAAAACATTTTCATCACCGAACACGTTTGCGAATTCATTTGCAGACAATTGACATGCTTTAAAATCTATATCACATAACGCCACCTAATTGTAAAAATGAAAAAAAAAATTAAAAATGTGTTGCCAGTAATTTTCAAAGTTCTGAATATTATTTTAATCATTATACTCATAAGTAGGTACCATTTTTAAACTTCAATATCGATAACATCTTTATATTATTATATTAATATACTTTTCCAAGTATTATTTTATCCATATATTTAATAAATGCTTGTATAAAAAGAATGATTCGTTTTGAAAAAATAAAATAAAATGTATAGAAATATCGGTAGAATATGTTTTAAATAAAATTTTAAAACACTGCGTGCATTAGTTTTCTAATCAGATTTTCAGTCCGTTATACTAATAACACATAGAGTGATTATTTTAAAATTGTAAACACTCGTCATAAAATGTAATTATTATCTACTAAGCACGGATTTTTATTAAAATAAAAAATGTAAATATTTGTTCTTATTTTTGCCAAAATACGTGTTAAAAGACAAAAATATGATGTTTACAAAACAAAATGCTTTAAAAAAAAAAACCAATATGTATATTGCTCCGCTCAAAAACTAAAATACGTATATTTAATAATAATAATAACACATTTTTCATATTATTGATATAATGAGTGTTAATTGTTAAAAAAAAATACTTATTATTTAATACTATAACTCGTACATTAGGTACCTACCTTGACGCCGTGCTGGAGAAGATGTTTGGCATATACTTTTCCAATTTGCGACGTAGCTGAAGTGAGCAATGCTACCTTATCCTTAAGTTCCGCCATCTTAGTAGGTAAACAAAGCTGCAGGGATTGACTATTTGACATTTTGAGTATACAATTATGTAGGTATATTTTATACACACGGACATACAGTAAAACTAATACTATCGGATGCAGTCTATTATAGGTAGTTAATTATTTGTTTGATTTAAAATAAACCAATATCAAAATTTAAATTTAAATGTGTTAAAGCAAAGATTATACTTCTAATTTACACGGAAAGGTAACGAATAATAATTATTTGGTTATAGTATAAATAAGTAATATTATATTATAATTTTACATTGTCGGAAAGTTCCAGTTATATTGACTATTGAATTTGTATTAAGTTATATACGATTTGACGGTAATTTGTATTAAAACGAATAATTAGTTGTTTAGTTAGGTAGGTATTCACTATTCACAGTTTTTGCGTGATTTGAAATGGTTGTAAGTTGTTGTCTTTATTATATAGGTAGGTAACGGCTAATGCGTTTATGAATAAAAACACATGCATTCCTAACAACGTGGGTATTTTATTTTGTATGCCAACCAGGACCGAAATATTTCGGAGCGGATACATAGATAACATTCAAAAACTATTTTACAAGTAGATATCATAGCTGGCAAACGTACAAACGCGCAAAACATGATATTTTATCGGTAAATATAAGTAACATAACCAATGGGTCACAATACATAGAATAATATTATGATACCTACCAACCTACGACTTACCTAATCGTATTAATAAAGTATCTAAAAAATGTTGTTCGACTTACACAAATAATAATATTAATATTACCTATATTACTTATTTTTTTGACATTTATTGCGACACTGTATTATCGTATCACAATATGTTACTATATAGATTTTAGATATTAGTATAGGTAAATATAATTACCTACCTTTATTATTTTGACAGAAATAATGTGTTATACAAATCACATTTTTAAATTTGTGGTAATAAAACATAAATAGGTAATAATTACTATTTTAATGTTTAGACCAGTGGTTATCAATCTTTTTAGGACCGTGACCCAAATTTTCCCAAGATTTCGATTTTACAGGATCAATAAGTAATTCTGAAAAATCAAAGTTTGTTTGTAACTTATTAGTTATTACTTTATAGTTTATACTATAAAGTTTACAGGCTTATAATGAATATAATTTTACAAAATACATTTAATGTATTTTTATTAATGATGCGTATGCGAAGTTTAAAGTGCTTATGGCCTGCTATAGTTGATACAGCACCGACATCGACGTCATTTTAACTAGGTATTTAAAATACAAGGAGTTTGATGATTTTAGCTTATTTTGATATTTGTTTTTAATCTCCAACAAAGTGGTGTATTTAAGCGGCGGAAAGGAGGGCAATATCCCCGGGTACCGCTTTTTTGGGGGACAGTAAATTTAACTGGGAGCTTTTTTTTAAAAAAAAAGCAGGGTAGGTTAGCAGCATAATTTATCGAAATAATACTTCAATTTTAAACTTCAGGGCTGGTTTCCGATGGTAAAGTTAATATCATTGGTACACTATAGAGGTCAAAAGTAAGAATTTTCTAACAGTTTTCAAACAAATTGGGAAATCAAAAAAAAGTAACGGAAACGCGGTAATTTTTATACAACACCAGCAATACACAACATCAATTTTTTTCATCCATCTCAAAAACGAATCGCTGTTTACAAAATATTTATATGAGTGTTATTTTTATTTATATAAAATTTATATTTTGTTATTTATAGTCAGTATTTTTTTTGAGTTATTTATAGACGACTGAAATTTTTGATTTTCTAATGAAGTTTGAAGTGTTAATAAAAAAATTTTGGGTTTCCAAAAACACTTGAAAATTGAATACAAAATTTTTTCCAAGTTATTCTTATTGGAGTTAAAAAAAAATCGTTTATCACAATTTTCATACTCGTTTAAAATTCAAATGTTTACGAAATATGTCAAAATCGCTAAAATATGCAAGTAATTTTGTTGTTGGAAATTCATAAAAAATTTTGTATTTATATCTGAGGTAAAAAAATTCAACAATAAGTTGTTCATAAGTTTTCCTTCAAACTGCTATAAAGAAATTCGATACCTCATTATAGAAAAAATGTTATGAGCGTTTTAATTTAAAAATTTTACGAAATCGCGTAATTGTAACGGTTTATCCTCAAACGATTTTCAATATTTGTTATTATTCAAAAAGTATAAGTCGTAAACCTTGAAAATTTCATGAGTTCAATAGATTGGCATTTTTTTTTACATAGTACTTATATTAGGTACTATAAATAAGTTCAATACACATAATACCTACATAGTACTGTAGTATAATATTATATAATAACACGTTATATATTTTTTTGTTTTAACAGATATTCCGGTATTCGGACGGTATAGTTATATTATAATATTACGAGTATGTTGGCTAAAAAACATATTGATTAGTTAAATCATAATAATGTGCTGGCTAATTAGAATAACATAATATTATATTATAATAATATTTAAACCTATTGTTGATTTTATAATTTTTATCGTCAGTCAGTAGAGTTATTTGAATACAATTTCATAGTTTATATTATTTGTATACCTAAATAATTTATAATCAGTCAATTATTTTTTTTCTAAGTACACTATTCGTTTTTTTTAGATACTTAGTTCTGTTTTACAAAATTATCTTCAATTTTAAATGTTTTTATTCTAATTTATAGTGTTAATTTTAGTGTGTAATTTTTCAAGAATGCTTCGCGATCAGATGAGTAGGTATAAGTATCAGCGTTTTCTAATATTATCCACATCATTATTCTAGATATAGAATCATTCGATTTGTTTTATTTTATTTTTTTATCATTAGTATAATTTATATTCAAGAAAGACAAGCAAGATAATGATACTAATAATTATGATACGTGAAAAATATGTTACTTTTTTATTACAGAATTTTATATTATAATTGATAATATACAAGTAAGTTTTATTTATCTGTGTAATATAAGAAATAATTTTAATAACCTTATTTGAGTTAAAATACTACCTGTTTTAATAGTAATATACCTAACTAGTATTATAATATTAATTTATACGTATTAATTATATTTATGTTAGCAATATGTGTACACATATTATACCAGTATTGAATTCAGTAGACAAAAATATATCAATATGAACTAAATTATGTACCTAACAATGTGTCAATGTTAATATTATACAGTTTTTTAATTGTAGAGTATGTTTTTATAAATTGGTATTATTTAATCAGATTGAACAACAACGATTACCGTTTATTAGATCACTATTAATATGATATACCTAGGTACGTCTTGAATTCAGCATTGTTAATGAGGGTAATGGTAGATTTCCGGTCATATAAGAGATACTATTTCATTAAATCAAAAATTTATTTTAAACACTATCATTTTGGCTTAAAATATGCAGAACACGATAAATCGTGACAATTTCACCTACTATAGCTGACCGACAGTTTACCATTATCCTCTGTGTGGATTAGGCCTAAAGTTTATACTCGGGGAAACCACATTAAAAAAAACGCGCCACATGCAATACCTCATGCAACATTTAAATTGATGTAATATCGAATTTCATGTGCTAAGGTGGTGAGGAAACTTGCATTGAAAATTAATTAAAAAGTTCTTTATAAGTTAGTCTTATTACCTATGTGATTCAAAAATTATAAGAATACAAAGGCACATTTTTTTTATTAGTGTTTGAAGTTCAAATATCAACAAAAATTTGTCATCAAAATCGTGAATATTAGCAAATTATTTTGTAGTTAAAATTTATAATTTATTAAAAAAAATTGTGTAATAAAAATAGTAAAGAAGTAGGTAATAATAAAGTATCTAAATTCTAAGTTTAAGAATTAAAAATGTAGTATTAGATTTTCCATTAGTTTGGCTTTCAATAATTATAAAGAACTTAAACGTTTGCCAATCAAAAAAATTGTATCCTTAGTATTCACTTAGTTCATTTCACTCGTAAAACAACGATTTTCTATCAAATAATTTTAGATTTTTGTTATAGTTAGAAATTATTAGTCATATAAACTTAAAACATATACTGTTGTTTAAATTAGCATTGTCTGTACATGATTTAATTTTTGTGTGTTCAGGTCATTAAAACATAAATCACCTTATTCACCACCCAATTTAAAATATAATATATTTTATAAAATAACTTGCAATTATTTATATAATTATTATGTTTATACAGTATAAAATAACACAAATATCTTAGAATCTATATTATTAAAAACAATTCTTACGACCCACTAAGAATTTATTTGAGACCAACAGTTTGAGAAACGCTGGTTTAGACCAATTGATAAATTTCAACCGTTTAAAATAGGTATGGCTTATTAGAACCAAATTATAAACACTTGGAGATTATAGGTACCGTTAACATTTTTTACAAATGTACATTTTTGTCTTTCTTTTAAAGGTGTTTTTAAGTAGAAGTGACATAAATATTTAAGTCAACATCTAAGTCTCTAAAATGATGATATAGGTGCTTAATTATAATATAACAAAGGTTAAATACACAAATATAAATTTCTACTATAGTAATCTAGAAACACAATAGGCAGGTCGGTAGTTTATATTAAGAAATAAGAAATTGTTTAAAAAAAAAACTACAAGTAGGTATGTCGACATTTTTTATGAGCTCTAAGCATATGTGAAAATACCGTTTAAAATTTAAATCGTTTAAAAAGTTGGATCAAACTGGTTAACTTTTTATAGTGTTCAAACGGGATTCCCCAAAAATAAATAGTTTCTTTTTTTTTCTCGATTTTAAGCCTCTGTATTATTTCCTCTACTCCTGTTAGTCGTTCATTTGAATAAATTGTACACACAATCCTCAGGCTTAGTGAAGACTTATTTTTTTTGTTATCGGTAGGTACTTACATATATTAATAAAATACTTAGTTAGTGAATAAATTAAACTAATTATTTTTTAGTTAACACAACTTAATGGCTTAAGAATATTTATCTTGCACAGTTACACATAAAGATCACCTTTTATTTAATCTAACAATCAGTTTGGTTTCTATATCCAGTAAACATTTTTGTTCATTATGTTTCAGCTTTAATATAAATTAGCCCATTTTCTTAATGTTTAAAATACTTTTATAATTTTAATGTTTTATCTAATTTATCTATAAGTGTTTGTATTAAGAAAACCAAATGAATATGAACAACACATTTATTGTAAATTTAATCTATTAATACATTTAAATCCCTTTTAAGTGCAAGGAAATTCCCCAATAAAATACCTAAAAGTTGATTTTACTATTTCCTTTGAATCGAGCATAATTACTTAGGTACGTACAATTTTAAAATATTTTCAATGTTTGTGATTGATAGAATGTTTTTTATTGCAACTCAAATTTTCCAACTGACTAAAGTATGATAACCCAAAATTTAGAAAATATTATTTCCGGTTTCTTTTTAAATGTTTTATATTTTCTAAATCTTCCAAATATAAGAATGATCAGTTGGTAGGACTTTTTTCAATTTTAAATTGTAATCTTCTACGGCATTGTTATTACTCTTTTTCACTATCAATAGAAGTTTTGGTCTATCCAAGTATATCGGACTATCTCCTACCTTATAATAGGTAGTACTATATGTATTAAATATATTCTGGGCTCTGGCCTTAATTTAATAGGTAAAAATAGATAAGTCAACAACAGCATATTATAACTAATATTGTTGGCTTAAGATTATTTGTACTATATGAATTGAACCAAAATTCTGCTAACCATCTAAATTAATGATTGCATTTAAATTAAAATGACTTATAAAGCTTTTATGATTTAAAAATATACAATGTATTATATAGGTGGATTCCACATTAAAAATATAAATAAACTATAGATGATTTTGAGAAATATTGTTAAACAAATTATAATTTAAAGTGAATTTATTATTTATTTCACTGTACACAATACCCAAATTATGTTATTTGCAGAATATTTAATAATAGAAAAAATATTATTGACAATGTCTTAAAATGTAATGTTTATACATATTAATTAATATATTAAAATTTTAAATCTTTATCCATAACTACAAATGATGGAACTAATGTTTCATGGTACTCTGCTGGATTTAAGTAATCTTGTTCAGTGACTGTATCAAGAGTGTCATTCAATACTTCAGCGTGTAAATTAGATGATTTCAAAATTGGTAGACGTCCAACACTTTCAAACACTTTTCGTTCCATAGCCAAACGTAGGGGCATGTGCATTCCTTGTGTGATCATCAAGCCTTTAACTAGAGTTTTGTTTTCTTTTGCTTTGTACTGAAACACCAAAAATTAACTTTGTTAGTCATACTAATGATAATAATACAAATATAATATAATATTTTTAAACGGACACACATTGATATCAAATAAAAATGTTGAGAAAATGATAGAACTATTGTCCTTAAATTAAAAAAAAAACTGTATGTATATCAACAACCTGGTCCTTTATATATTAAATACACTAGCCAGCTAGTAAACACATTATAGACTTAACCCACCCAAAAATAATAATATATTTGTAATCCGTATCCAGGGCTGGGCAGTATCTCAGATACTAGTATTTAAGATACATATCTGAGATACAATTTTATCTTGTATTGTGCATTTAAATATTTTTTTTTGACTTGTATCTAGTATTTTGATTTTGATTAAGGTACTAGATACACTAAAAAATTATGCTTTATTTATATAACTATTTTCCTAATTACCTAATAATAAGTTTTGGAATTTTTAGACTGGTCGTTAGTAGTTTCAAATTACTAGTTAGGTTAGATCCAATATCTGCAGAAATTATAAAAAGTATATTTGGTTGTTCTTTAATTTATCCTTGTATGACAAGATGGAATTCATTATTTGATTTAACTTCTTAATTATAAAACAAAACTAAATACTGTTTTAAAACATTTAAATACTAATTATGTTTTTAAAGATTTAAATATAGAATATTTAGAGGAGTTCTTAATTTTATTAAATCCCCAATTGCATGTGTTTTAGATTATTTGCAAAACCAAGTTAATTGTTATTATAGAATATTAATACCAACATTGTTTTCACTCAAATGCCGGCATGAACTGTTAAAAGAAAACAAATTAAGACATGTCTTCTATAATATCCCCATTAGTATTTTTATTGACCAATTATAGATTTGACTTTTACACTTGAAGTTAATTATGCTATTTTAACAATATGTTTTCAACCTACATTTAAATTGTGTTGGCTCCCAGACAATTTTTTTTATTAACGTTTCAAGTCAAGATCATGAATATTTGCAAATTATTTTGTCATTAAAATTTATAAAAATATTTGTATAAGTAGTTAAGAGTTGAAAATTGAATACAAGATTCATCCGTAGTTTAAATTTTTACAAAATCCAAACTTCACACAAGAAAAAAATTATATAAATTTTCAACACAAACTTCGAAGTGACTTTGCCTAACCCTTTTGTTCATGACTAGAAAATGTAAACAATCATTTTTCATTATTTAACACAAATAACTCATCAGTGTTGATTTAAAATGTTAATCAAATATAATCTAATAAAACAATTTAAATATATAATATTACCACGTGTTATCACATCTTGATGGGCAACTAGTATATCTTTAATCGTGTACACATCTCCGATTTAATTTATTTTGTTATCAATTTTCTACAGCTATAACGCCATATTAATTTCTTGTACCAAGACCTACTTACGTATAAGAAAAGGCACAGGTGATGCTTAAGTCCAATAAACCCTATCTGTGCGCACATGCCTATCTTCTATCAAGTGATAAAATATGTAGATTTTGATTATCCCAACTCGATACCAGTTTCACTATAGCGTGGTATCTCATGAGGTTACACAAAAGAATCAATTTTTTTTTAGCTGTAGCATGTTCTCTAGTTGGACAGAGTATTAGTTATTATTATGCAGAGTAAAAAAAAAAACCTATTGCTTAAACTGGTTTGATAAAATAGAAAAACAGCATTATTAAAAACTGTGGAATAAATGTTTCCTGGATTAGGTAGTTCAAATAGAATAATTTTGGGAGTACTTACATTTCTCAAGTTTTGTTGGACCGGATGATAAGTTTCTTTGAAATTCTTTGGCCTAGCAGTGTGAGCCCTAAAATGATTAAAAGGTTCATAAATTACAAATATACATGTAAAAAATTATTTCAATATTATAATTTAAAAATAACTTACCCCAAAATGGCGTGATTGCCGAATGAATTATCGATGAGATCCTAAAAACAGTTAAAAATCAAATAATAAATTGTATACAATACAGTAACGATTGTTAATTAATTCTCGTAAACAAAATTAACTCACCATGTTTATTGTTTTTTTGAAATGTTGATCAAATAATAGTCAACGTTGCCCGTCGATCTAAAAGAAAATACTATTTCAATTTATTTCAAACGAGATACAAGTTTTTAAGTACTGGAGCACGGTTACTTGCAATTTTTGTTAATAACAATTTAACAAACACTAAACAGTCAATGGACAATGACCAACTATTATGACTATGGCATTTAAAATGATAACCTGAAAAGTTGATAGGAATCGTTCAGTGTGACCATGAAAAATATTATGATAATATGTAACCACGATGTACATCGTGTAAGTACTATACTTTTAGTATAGTAGTTGCAATGTCAACAAATAGATGTCGCTACATGTTTAATTATCCGCAAGCTTCATCAGATATTAAAATTAATAAATTGTAAATATTTTTCGCTAATGCTCGATTTATTATGGTCATTACAATATCTTTGTTATAAATATAAAATAATATCTAAACCGTGGCTTTTATTCGTCATTCAGGCTATATAGTGTACGTCTTATACTTTGATACCAACTTATGACTTATCTGCATTGGATATTGACCATTGGTTGGACGAAGTCGATGAACTATACCTACCTATATACCCAGGTACCTAGTACCTACGGTCTTAATAGAAAGATTGAGAATTTGGGATAGCTTTAACCTAGGTGTTTTATTTAAATATTATAGAAATGGCCAAAAATTACATTTTGTTATTATATATTAAGCTAGCTAGAAAGGTATAATAATAATGTGTTCACAAGTCATGACTGATCGTATCGTTAGTTGTTTTTTTTTTAATTGCGTGTAGGTTCCAATTAACTATTGAAGTACATAGGTATTAAAAATTCGTGCTTACTAGCACAAACTGTATTGAAGTTTTAAAGAACCGTAATCGAACTTATTTTATACTTTTATAAAAACTAACTGAAACCGAAAACCACTGAAATGTTTATTACCTACCTACTATGTATGTATCATCTAAACAAGCCAAAATTCTGTGACGCATTAAAGTCTGAGTGACTTTATATATTATAATATTATGTCAAAATAATATGTTCTGTTATCTGTAATGAGAATACAATTTCCTGATTGATGATTAGAAATTATTGATTTGTATAACTACAATATATATTATATATTTATATGAATTTTTGTTCGTTAGATATTATTCTAATATTTAATAAAGTCAATTTAAATAAAATTAAACAAAAATAAAACAAAAATTATTGGATTAATATAAAGTGAATAAATAATAATACCTAATACATTAGTAGGTACGAAATTTAATTAATTACAAAATAAATACCTACCTACCAAATACATATTATTTTTTTTTTGAGTTTTCGAACGAAAATTATTGTTAATTATAACTTAATTATACGTAGGTGTTTTTAATTTAATATAGTGGATTAGTGGAGTGTTGGACCAACATTATGTGATGTTCTATAATTGAACCACTCAAAAAACCATTTTGTTCATTATTATAACTAAATAGTACTTATAAGTTATAACAAATTAGGTATAAGTTTACTTATTTAAGTTTAAATTGTAAATTTCTTAGAAAAAATACTGCTTAAGAATCTTAAATTAATGTATGTTTTCTTTTAAAAAACTACTTAAAGAAAAAAAATAGTGAAATGTGATATTTTTTTTCAAAATGCTGTTTTATAATGTCTTAAAATAAAGTAAAAATTGTTTTTCAAAAAAGTTAGTTAGTACCTAGTTTTTTTAGGTCGTGGATGTTTACTATTAAAAGAATCAACCAGTACATTATAATGTTGTTATGTATATATATATATATTTGTTTTTATGTGTTTTGTAAATAAAAGTTTTAATGCATTAAGCTGGTTGTTTTTTAATATGAATCTAAGCAAAAAACTGTGTTGTAAAATTTTTGTTGGCCACTATATGTGTTCATTATTACTGGACTCTGTATATATCATAATGACATAATGTGAAACATTCTCACCCGACACTTAGTAGTCCTGCTGGCAAAGTTACTCGTTCATTTGTGCCCTTAGGATTTATATGAGAACGCAACATAATAGCGGTCGCATCCATGACAAATGTTACTCATCATTAATCTTAATTTAAATATAAAATTTTAACTCATATTTTTCTAAAACCGGAATTAAATATAAATATTTATTTATTATGAATTAATCAACTGAAACAATAATTAAAGAATACTAATCAATACAAATCGCAAAGCATTTATTTATAGTATTTAACTTAATATATTACTTAAGTATAAATAAAATATATATTTAAATATATTTGACTAATAAATACCTATATTTATTTATTTGATAAAAATACCGAATACACGATCTTGTTAGCCCTCTGAAGATCAAGAGGAAGGTATAATAATGTGAATTTAACATTTGTTTCTGGAAAGTTCTGATATTTAGTCTCTCAATTTAAGTTATCTTTGGCTATTTGGATTAATTTTCCTTATTATTTTACTTTTACGTTATTATTGAATTTAATAGGTATCCAGCATATACCTACATTATTATTGACATTATTATTTAAATAGTCTTGCGGATATTTTAAATTTAAATTCATTAATAAATTATTGAATAAAAAAAAAAAAATTAGATAGAAATTATGAAGTGTCAGAAAAAAATTTCAAGTATCGAAAATTATTATTTTTTTAAAACATCAAATTAAAACCTTTAAAGAAATAATATCTTTATTATTAAAATATTATCTATATTTCTTTAAATTTTAAACTTCTAATTATAAAAAAATTGTAACCATGTACCTACCTATTTAAATAATTTTAAACATAGTATAAGAAGTAAGAACACTTCATAATGAACGTTTAATTAAATTATCAATTTAACTTGTTTTTGAACTGTTTCAAACTGAAATATTATTACACACGAATCAAAATAAGATTTAAATAAAAAAAGAAGTAAAAAAGTTTAACTATGCATATAAGTAACAAAAATCTAAAATAATTTTAAAATTAAATTATTTCTTAAAAATGGTAATTTAAGCATTTGGTGTAAAATTCATCCTTTACAGTTATTTGTTTTAAAATTCCAATACAAAAAAAGTTGATCAAGTGAGTACCGCTCTGATGTATATTAGGTGCCGTGTGAATCACTATTATTGTATAGGATTGTTAATATTGTTTGTATTCAAACACACCTAACATTTTTCCTATAGTGATGCTTCGATTTGAAGGAAAACTTATGAAAAACTTAATATTGGATTTTTTCAACTTAAACATAAACACAAACAATTTTATGATTTTTCAACTACAAAATTACTTGCAAATTCTTGCGATTTTGACATATTTCTTAAAAATTTGATCTATAAAAGCTTATAAAAAAAAACCCGTGACTAACAATTTTTTATTTTTTTTTTAACTATAGTAAGAACAACTCATAAGAAACTTCGTAATAAATTTTCAAGTTTTTTTGAGCACTCAAAATTTTTTTATCGACACTTAAAAATAAATTCTCAGAAAAGTTCAGTTGTCTATAAATAGCTCAAAAAAAGTCAAAATATTTTGAAAATTTAACTGTATATAGACAACACTAATATAAAAATTTGGTGAAAATTTCAAGTATAAACAATAATTAGTTTTTGAGTTATAACCATATTAAAAAATCGATTTGGTCGAAAACGGGTTTTGTAAAAAATTCCCGTTTCTCCGTCACTTTTTTTTTCGTTTTACTCGATTTTTTTGAAAACTGTAATGTTTACTTTTGACCTATGTAATGCACCAAGGATATTCACTTGCCATCGGAAACCACCCTCGAAGTTATAAATTGAAGCATTATTTTGACAAGTTACGCTGTACACACATACACACACACACACACACACACACACACACACACACACACACAAATACATCATTGTAAAATCAATACATTCATCACTTTATTCAGAATGTAAAATTTGATTTTATCTAAAATTTCGTTAAAAAAAAAAATGACATACTTGTCTTACTTAATATACTGTATTCTAAAACTATTAATTTTACTTTTACAATTAAATTGTTGATAAATGTTTTTATTTATAAATTATAATAACTAAATATCTGAGAATGGATTGAATACCTATGAAGAAGATATTTAAATACCTACTACATTACTTATTGTAATAATACATCAAATAAGATTAAATATTTTTTTAATAAAATGTTTTTTACTATTAATTCAATCTTCTTTGATTAAATAACAACTTCAAGTCTGAATTATTTATTCCATTAGAATTTATATTAAACCAGGTATTTTTTTACGCCCTGTTGAAATGTTTTGTTTAAATATGTTAATGTATGGTGAGGTAATAGTAAGATAATAGTAATATGACAAATTTTGCAGTTGGCTAATTTACAAATATATTTTCTTATAATAACATATAAACATGGTTAATTGGCATGTATAGTATAAATTTGACATATTAAATATTATATAGGTATTTTAAATGACAAATATAAACACTTTTATTTAAAAAAAATGTGCGTTTTAAATATTATAATTTATATTTGAAAAAATATAATGTGATGATAGATAAAACCGTTTTTATTTGCTATAAACATAATATTGTCAGTGGTCAACGGTGTCTAGAGATGGGAGGAGTCTAAGATTGCCTTAAATTATAATTTTCTAAATAATTAATAACATAAATTACACAATACTTGCCGGTTGGTAGCTGTAATATAAATTTACATGATGTATTAAAAGAAAAATGTACCTTTATTTTTTTAATAATTGTCACAGTTGATTTTTTTTTTAAATAAATCTTATTGTATAAAATTAGGGTGGGGTAGCGTAATATTGGACTTTATCTTAATTTTATATCAAGATATTATTGCAATACTTTAAATGCGTACTCGGTGCTACCGATAAAATAAATAAAAATACAAGTATTTTTGTATATATATATACCTAATGCATTAATGTATACTAATAAATAAAACGTTTTACTAAGGTACATTTTTAAATTGAAGTTCCTATTGTCCACATAATATAATACCTATCTTATAAATATGACGATTAAGTATGTAAAATGTTTGCGTTTCTAATGTAGAAAAACATATAACATAAGATTCTGTATTAAGAGGAAATATACTGGTGTTGCAATTTCATTTGTTTGAATCGTATTTTATAGCCACCTTGGTAGTAAAAACGTAAAATCCTAAGAAAATAAATGTACAAAGCAATAGTATAATATGTAGTCGACATGGTAAAAAAAATATATTTCCGAGAAGTCCATAATTTCATATAATTCTTTCGCGTGCTTAGTTCCTTATTCGGCACACAAAGATTTAACAGCTCAAAGCAAAGTGTCTAAACTATATAATATAATATAAGCTATTTTTGTTTTATATTTGACATTATTATGTCAATATACTGTCATATTTGACAGTCATTTATATACACAATACCGAGTCTAATAGAATAGGTTTGCAATAAAGTTGGATTACTGTAAAATGTAAGACAATCAATTATATACTCATCAGTGGTGTAATATTAGAAATTTGTTCAGTGGGAGGGGGTATAATTTTTTAAAGCTTCGCTTCTCTACCCTTCTTTTCACTCATATAATTTGTTAATTAATAAGTGAACAACTTTAATTTACATATTTTTTTAATTTATATTTATATTTAAAATGTGTAATATAGATTCTACTTTGCTTGGTTTTTGTGCTAAAATTGATTCGATTGTTATTTCAGCTATAATATAAAAATAAAACTATAATAAGCGATCATGCATATTATTATTTATAAGATGTATTTTATTTTTATCAAATAGTTCATGTTTATGTAGAAATATATCGATATTGCTATATTCTCTTCAAGCTAAATGTTTTTTAAGAATTCAATCTTAAAAGGTAAAAAGGATGAAGCATTAATATGTGTTGTTATTATAAGATAATAAGCAATATACATTGTATTATATGATAAGCAAATGAAGATCAGTAATAAGTAACAATATAATTTAAGAAAATATCAATGAGCAAATTATAAACTATAATCATATACAAATTATTAACTTTGCAATTATATAGAGTGCCGGTTATTAATTAATATTTTGTACTAAGTTGTGGAACTATTATTTCCAATGTAGATTGATCTGATTTTGGTGAATTCTCGTTGAATTGAATTTTAAATTTAAGGACTCAGGTATGTATAAAAAATTAAAAAATAACACATTAATTAAAATTTTAAATAGTGTGATTGTGTTTTGGGAGTTCAACATTTCAAACTTAACCATAATATATAGTATAATTTATTACTACACTAATTCTGATTTACAAGACCGGCTCAAGTGTTTAAACATGCCTAGACAAACTTAAGTTTTGTCACCTTTACATACTAAGTACATTTATTTATTTTTTATCTGTAATACAAAAATGTTAAATTCCGCCCTAGGCATTGGCCTATGTCGCCTACCTCCTGAACCGGACCTGCTGATTTATGTAATTTCAAATTATATATTAAATATTAAAAGATTATATCTTCAATTAACCACTTAGATATATTGTTATGTAATTTAAGGAGTGTCTTTGTCATGATACAAACTTTTTTTTATCAAATGTATCCTTTATTTTGTATATTATACAACTTGTAAAATTAATTATTAATATTATTATTTAATTGAATATTAGTTCTTATATGAATGAGTAAAGTTTGCAAGTTATTAAACATTGTAATAAAACGAATAGTCCATAATAACAGGTTTGGAAGCAATGATTTCTACAATAATTAATTTACTGAAATTTATATTTTATATTTATATATTAACATTTTATCATTTTTAAAAGCTATTATACTTGTCATATAGTATATATACTAATATTAGTAATTATTAGATCTAATTTAATATTATATTTTATTATACTTAATACTGTATATATTAATAACTCAGAAACTATCTATTTATTCGAAATTCATTATCAAAAGTACATAAACATTTTCAAAAAATCATTTGTTTAATAATTTTCTTTTAATAACACCTACAAGTAGATGATTCTCATTAAAAAAAAAAGTTTATAAAATAGTAAAATAATAATGTCTTAAACGACATAAAAAAATTCAAGTATTTGAAATTATAGTCCTTAAGTTTAATATATACTAGCTGTATTATGACTACGCAGTCATTACTTTTTTTACAATTTTTTATTATAGTTAAAAGGAATTTCATTTTTATATTTATATTCTTATTAATATTATTATTTGCTTGATCCAACATTTTTTTTTTTTTTTTGAAAATTCAAAATATAGTATTTATTACTTTTTTAATAATAATAATTACATTTTTAAGATGAATAAAGTATAAAAATCAATTTTCATTTAGTGATACTATATTAAAAATGTAATCAAGAGTATAATCAAGAGTCCAGTAAATTATTAGTTTCAGTGAGGTAGTAATTATGGTTACAAAAATACTCAATTTGATTTATACAATACCTATTTATTTTTGTGTAAATAAATGAAATATTCATATTGTGTGTGGTTTGTATTCTATTTTACAGTGAAATATTCACTGTAGCTGTAAGTATATTTATGATCGCTACCACCGACAGTAGAGCGTACAAAAGAAAGAACGTTTGGTACTTTTAAGAAGAGCAAATCACGGCTTCGTTGGACCATGAGTGAAAATCGACGATATGTAGTTTTGTATTTGATGATTGATGAACGTTAGTTGTCTGTGAACTGACAGTATCGAAAACCATTTTATGAATAAGAGATTATAAATAATATAAGAAATCTAAATTAATCCATTTTACGCAATAAACAATAATATGGATAATAATTAGTGATATTAATAGTATTTCAAATAATAATTAGGTGAACAAATAGTAGATAATAAGTAAATATTAGCATATTTAGATGTAGGTGTATTACTTTTTAAAAAAAGTATCTATAATATATTTTAAACTAAGACAAACTTATTCATCTTTGAGCAAAACAAAACGTATACAATAAGATGCCAAAATAATAATATATTATTATGAATCAACAAAATTACTATTATAGTAGTATTATATTTCAATTTACCTATACTTATTGTATGCAATTAATATTTAATTTTACATAAAGTATAGTGAGTATACACAATACACATACAAAGTATTCAATATTATATACCTAACTATAATTAATATTGAAAATTTGTTAGAATCGTATGTGGAGAGCATATCTATACTTCGTCCACTTCAGTGAAAAATAATAGTGATATATTGTTTATAAAATTTCTACACATTAGTATACAAATATTGTATACTTTCATAATTATAACTAGTTCTGAAAAATATTTAGTCTATTTTTAATATATTAAATAAATTGTAATTTAATAATGTATCAAGTACCATTTGTTGATTTTTATGATGTATACATTTCTTTTTTTTTAAACACGTTACCCATAATTATGATTTTTATTTAGGTAAAAATGGTTTAATGTTAAAATTAAAAATATTATGTTGTGTATATCTCTAGCTTAAATTTAATATTATTACCTATATTATGTTCATATTAATTTAATTATATTTACGTAGTTGTTTAAATAAAGATAATGAAAACAAGCCAGTTAATATTGTTCCTACCCGTTTCAACAGTTATAAATGTCTTAATGTAAGTTTGCAAATATAATCGTGTAAACATGATTATAATTGACCTTAAGTATTTTAACTAATTTTAATTAAAATTATTATAAAAAATAACTATAGTTCTTGAAAATTCAAGTATATTATTATTGGACTTCTTGGCTGATTATTTACTTAAAAAATATTAATATTTCAGGCATTTAAAATAAATATAAACAGAAGAAATGTGAAAATATTATACTACTGGGAACATGGGTATAATAATTAATAGTTTAGGTGACCAGACTTTTGATCTCTCTTTATTTTGCTGTAAGACACAAGGGACGCATTTAATTGTTGACATTATAAAGGTACAAGAGTAAAATATGTGTTTTATATTAACTTCGCGAAACAATTTATTAGTAGTAGGTAGTATTTAGTTAAAATTATCTGAGTTGTGAATTACTGTGCTGTATAAAGTATAGTACTTAACATTTAATCTGGGTCAAATTGTTCAACTATTTGTTCATCTTTAAAAAGCATGGAACTGCAATTACAATTTTTTAAGGCATCTTTTGAATTTTTTTGTTACCTGCTGTTTATTATGTGAAAAAAACTTAGATCCTAATATTAATCCCATAATAATATTTAATTGCATTAAATATTTAAAATTTACTAAGGTGCTCAAAATTCAAATGCTCAATATTATTTAGTTTATCAATATTTATATTATATAATTCTCGAATTATAATTAGGTTACTATATCTAGGTATATAGTTTAGGTACAACATATTTATTCTAAAATAAATACAAAAATATTTTTCCAGTTAAAAAACTAAACTATATTAAATATTAGATGTTTATAACAGTTTTTCTTTAAAAAGAATTTTATGTTTTGTTTGTTTATAACTAATGAACTTGAACTACACTATTTTAGCAGTATTTTTACTGGTAATTAGAATGAAATATTGTTATTATTATTGTTATTGTTGTTTTTTTTTCAACTTATTAATAATATATTAGACACTTTTAATAAAATAAAATAACTATAGTACCTATTTATTTTATATAAATATTAATTTGAATTCAAAATAACCAAAACTGACCAAAAATAAAAATATTATTTATTATTAGATAGTAATTTGACTTTCGAATAATGACTGCCCAACAATACTTTTTTTGTTCGTTACAAATGACGGATATGAACTTTCGTTATAATCTTTTAAAATATTTTTATATTGCTATTATACTATCTGAGTACAATTTTTTTTTTTATAATTTAAATTGAAATAGATTTGATGTTTTATACATAAATTATATAGGAAGTAAAACACATAAAGAAAAATCTCTGACAAAGATAAAGTTTTCTTCTTTATTAGTAATAAAAAATACTTTAATCTAGGGCTATATTCTATAAATTACAAGAACCAATGAAATAAAAAAGTTACTTTTAAAGGGACATCTTCATTACGCAACACTCAAATAAGATACTGAAATGGTATTCTTAGAAAATTTGTTTGAAAAATATTAAAGTGCCAAATAATTTTAAATTGTTAGGTACTTATTTAATTAATATTTTGTAGAATGTATCGCTTAAAAATGCGTTATATTATTTCAGTTAGCGTTTTCTACACGTAGTATTATAATATTTATTAAAATAATTTGACCAACATTAAACATTTAGAATATTAAATTTATTTTAGTTTTTGTTTATAAATACTTGAAAATGTATTAAAAAGTTTCTTAAAAGTTGATCATCATTTATCAATTTAAAAATATAGGAAATTTATAGGTAGTCAATATTTTTCATAAGTATTTAAATTAGGAATTTTGATTTACCTAATTTGTAAAATTTCAAAACTTTTCAAATTACCTATTTCGTAGTTAAAAATTCATTAACAGTTTTAGATTTTACAATATTCCTCATTAATTTCTTTACCAACAGCACAATTAAAAAGTTTACCGGAAAGTTTCATTACATTTTTATGTCCGTTTGAAGTTTTTACGACATGAGATATTCACTCGTATAATAACTATTTCTCTTTAAACAATTTTTGTTTTATTGTTATAATTCAAAAACAAAATATAATCTCCTAGATACTTGAAATGTTCATCAAATGTTTATGTATATATTTTCTACACAAAGTATAGTTTTATAAATATTTTGACACTTTTTGAGCTATTTGAAATAATAATAATTATTTTTTTTAATAACAATAAATAATTCCACACATTTTTAAATCTCTATAAAACTATTAAAAATCCATAGGTATATTATTTGTATGCATTTTATGTTATAATTTTTAAGGGATTCGTGAACATTACAAACTTTTTTTAAAATACAAGTGTTTTGTAATGAAAAATCTATAAAATCTTCCAATTTTATTGTTAAAGCTTAAAAAATGTAACACACTTTTTCTTTTAATTAGTTCATTAGTGGAACTAAAGAAATTTAAAAAATATACAATCATAATTATTTTTAATAGATATTTGTAGTTTAAATTAAGACGAAATTACGAATTCAAAAGACGAATAATGATATTAATTTATTAAAGTTTAAAACCTTTTTCATTTTGACCTAAAACTTTTACATACATTATGAATTCAAGTATATAAAAAAATATATTTTCAAAATATTTAGAGTGTTCTTAAGATAATATTATTCATTTAACTATATTAATAAATTTATTGACATTGTTTTACGGTAAGATGGTATTTACTCAAAAGTTAATTACTATAATATAATTTTGTATAAATATATATTATTATCATTATTATAATATTATTAAAGTAAATGTAATATTTAGGGAAAATTTAAATTAATAAATCTACTAATAACAAAAAAAATACTTTTATAACTATATTAAAAAACATAAGTACATCATGAAATATAATTGATTATAAAGGCTAATAGGTCGTATCCTCTTAAAATCGTTTTACGTCTACAATAATATGTTATTGAATTCAAATTTAACACAATGGTACCAAATTGCTTACTACCATTTTTTATGTATATATTATAATAATCGTTTTGATCTCTGATGATTTAGTAATATAGAACTCACTATGAATGCTCATCTCATTTTTCATTTAATATTAATAATGAATTAATTTCAATTCTGATTTTTGGAATCTTTAAAAATACATGATTGAACCATATTTTCAAATTATTAAAAATGTTTGTACTAATTATTTAAAGAGTATGTTGTGGCAATAAAAACTTTTGTTTAAAAAATGAGAACTACAAGTTTACTGTAAATCATTAAGTGTATATTAATTCTAAAATGTGCCTACTTAATTTAAAGACGAATAAGTACTTTTTTAGTTGTTAAAATATTTATTCTAAGGATAAAAGTCCTTAAAATAATTGGTTTTAAAAAAATATAAAATAGCCGTAATATTGAATCTAGTATACTTGGTTCAATAGTTTTTACTGTATACTTACAAATTATGCATAATAATATAAATTACTAAAATTTTTATATAACTATAACTTCTATAGCTTAATACAATCCAAATCCATTATCATGTCTATATTAACTTTAGTATAGAATATTCAAAAATTCAAAAAATAGTCGTTCATAATTTGATTCTGATACATTAGCATTTTTAGAAAAATATTCATTAAATAATTTACAGTAGATACAAGAGTTCTCGTTTAAAAAACAGAAATTTGTATCTTCATAAGACACTTGTTAAGCAATACAAAAACATTTTAAAAATTCTTAAATATTATAAGTAATTTTGAATTTTTGTCACACAATTACAGATTTTCAATTAAAGACATTTATTTTGAAACTATGATTTGACTGATTTTAACATCTAACTACAATAATGTGTTTGCAATGAATGAAGTAAAATATCTGAAAAATAAGTAAAAAAAATATATATATATATATACAGAATACACTGTTCTAATGATATTAGTATGACAACACTTTATTTTATTAGATAAATTGTAAAATCACGACGATTCCGAAAATTGATAAAACATAATGATATTGTAGTTAACTAGTATTCTCAATATATAGTCATCTTGTAACCAACGTGCAGATGTAAAATAAAATGAAAAACATGTACGAAAAAAAAATGAATTGAAAAAACTAAATGAATTTAGTACAATACACTGAAGAAATCATAAAACCACTCATAGTATAATACACTATACATAAAGATAAATGTAACTTAAATATATTAATGAATCCAAATCGAAGACATTTTAGATGTTCTGATTTTTTTTTAAGTTAAGTATCTATTTACGATAGAATTTGATCGAAAAACCTCACTGAAAACAGAAAAATCGCAAGTCATTGCAAAATATAGTACAATAGATTACTGAAGACAATTATTGTTTAGACGCATCTAACGACCAACCATGAATGAGAAGGGAAACGAAGAAGACAATACTACAGTGCTTTCAATGACTACATAGAACACTTAAAAGAAACTTAATACTACCTAATTAATAACCATTAATAGGACTAACCAAATGAAAGTCTCATATTATAGTTCACTGGATATTAGTAAAAAAGAAAATCGAATGAAATCTGTTCATTTAACGAGAATTTCGATCTAAATTATACTTTGAATTTTAAAATTTCACTAAACCGATACATGATAAAAATATACGTTAATCTAGAAAAATCATATTTCTAATGAAATTAAAAACAAAACAATACTTTATCTTAAAAGTTAAAATAAAATAATAAGGTAATAATTATAAATAATTATAACTATAATTAAAAAAATGTTCAAATTATGATTTTATACCAATTTCATCAAAAATTACAAATGCTTTATAATAAATATAAAAAATATGACTAAGTATTTTTAATATTCATTTATTTCTGTAGGAACAACTTATTAATCCCTTGCATTACAATTTCAAAATTATCTACAAAAATGATTTTTTTATCAAAATAAATTTAAAAAGTTAATAATTTTAAATGTCTATAAATTATAGCACAATAATGGTTAAAAATTATTTTGAAATACATAATAAATATTTAGCAAACCTATCTATGATTATTCATTTTTAGATTCCAAAAAAAGACAATCAATTTTTCGAAAACATTGATTTTGATTAAATATTTAAGTTTTACTATAATATTAAAGATAAAATTATTTTTTTTTTACTATAAAAATTAAAAAGTCATTGAACACACAAATAAATAACACACCTTTTTAAAAAAACATTATATTTATCGATTATTTAAAAGTTTCAATAAAAAAAAATAATTGAAAAAAATCACTTAGAAGACTTGTCAAATATACCCACAATTCAAATACTGCTAACCCCAGTTAATTAAATTAGCATATTTACCGTCAACAACCATTTATCCATATTTAAATATTATTTTTTGTCCATATTGACATTTAAAGCTTTTATAACTGTAATATACACATATCATTTTGGTAAATTAGTCTTGAAGTGTCATCATATGTGTTGTTAGAACTCAAATATGATAATTTGTTATGCTCATTTTTATGATTAGAAGTTTAATTAACTTTATAGTATGCATTATTGTATTAAATGTAATCACAATTTCACTAATATTTATCTGGTTAATGTTATTAAAAGTCAGAGCAAATGAAATTCTTTTTTATGAACTGAACATGTTTCAAGTGTAATTATTTTAAGTTTAAATTACAATGTAAGATTATTTCATACGTTTATTTTGTACGTCTAATCCAATAAAACAAACTTATTTTATTTATTCAGTACCTACCCATAGTTTAAAATAAAATTATTGGGTATATATTATATTTATTTTCTACCATTAACGTGCCTTGGGTTTAGAATGACAGATTTGAGAAATTTAAGTAAAGTCGTAAAAATTGTCTATAGTTGTCATTATTTTAAGTGACCTCCTAACTTTGGTTAACATATGATTTTTTCCAAAGTTATATCATTTTACTTCTTGTTATACAACAGTAAGTTAAGAATGTTATGATTGATATCACCATTTACCATACTATATAATAAGTATTCAGTTAACTAAACAAAATGTTCATTTTTACAAAATAAATGATAAATAAAATTTAATTTATTAAAAATAAAACAATGTTTCATATTTTAGATTATAAAGGTATAAATGATTAAATTACGCAAATAACTTTAAGTAGGTATAAGTGTATAAACAATATTTTACAGCCTAAATAAATTTTAATAATATTTTATTAATATAAATATCAGTGTGTTTAATTAGATCACAATCGTTTTCAAAACCGAATATGCTTCACAGTCCACAGGAATGCAATCATTACAAAACAAATTCAATAACCATTATTAGCATTAGTTACCTACATACAAATTGAACATGTTAAATTCATTAAAAATTCATATAATATAATAATACACCTAAATGAACACCCATTATTTACGCTTTGTTCGCAAAGCTCCAGATAAATATTTTAAGTTAAATATTTTTAACCATTCATTTTATAGGATGACACAATTATTACATACATTCATTGGAGTATTACGCAAATTCATATAGATATTATACAAATTATTAAGGATGTTAACCGTATTAATGGTTCAATGAACAAAAATATCATGTATATAACCTAATATATATACGTAATGTATGTTTAATTTAATATAATAATATAATTTAATCTTATATACTCGTATGTATTCAATATACATACAATAATGCAATTCAAATAAGTAATTTTTGACATGCAGTTTCGTCATATAATATTATCATTACTATTAATTTATTATAATTACATAATAATATAATTAAGTGAAAAATTCATTCTCCCGTGCAAATATGATAAATATAATACGAATTAATATTCTTTTACGGTTAAAAATTAATTTTCAAAAAAACAATTTATCTTTTAGCTTAAATCATATTTTTTTTTTTTTTGAATTAGCTGACAAAAAAAAATATGTGGTCAATATTTTAAAAGTATCATTATTGTATATTGTTTATTATTTCAGACAATTAGTAGCTCGGGAATTTGTAACTTTAAAGTAATTCATGCATCAAATGCTTATCTTACTATATAATATATATTTTTTAAATTTTAAACTGTTGAAGCTCAATTACATAATTTAGATTTATACAAATAGTTTGAAACTATTTAAAAATCAATATAACCAATAAATATATAAATAGCATTAAAATAAGGAAACAAGGATGGGAAATTGACGGCCCCCGATGGTCTATTCTGGCCTGTGGAGGGGAAATAACGAAACCACCAAAAATTATTTTTTTTTATGCTGGTTTTTTGTGTAAAATAGTTATTTATCTAATTTTATGATGTATATGGAATGTGGATATTACGATGGGGTTTATCATTTATTTCTGTTCATCACAATATGTTCGGGAAAATACCACTAACTATTATTTACTAATATTTAAGTTATTGTGCCCCTCGAAATTTTTTTCAAATTATCTGGACTGCCATAGAATTTAATTACAGACCCCTACATTAAAACATAAAATTATAAATTATAATGAGTCTTAAATGATTAAAACTTCAGTATTTAAGATGGTCACAAAAATGTTTAATTTATTAATAGCTTTCATAAATCTATTACAGTGGGGTTATTTACCAAGTCAGACACAATTAAAATATTAAAAAATCATATTTTTCTTAATCCAAATTTATTCTAGAAAATTCCATAAACTCAAAAGATAACAATTTATTTTTACTATCATTATTATTTATTACTATTAAGCGATATTATACAAACAAATATCAATCAATTTTATTGTAAATATTTGTATATACACATGATACTTCAATCTTAAGTTTGTTTTATTGATTTTATTTCTTATTATTTAAATACAATGTTTTAATAATATTATTATTTACACGTAGCGATATTAACCTAGCTGTTAAAGTAAATTTTATCAAAAATATCATAAAAAAAATAATGTAAAAAAAATTTTTTAAACCATGTGTAATATGACTAAACTATTTGAGTAAAGAAAGATGTTTAGTTAGGCACCAATTGAACAATTATTTCAAAATTATTTATATGTGTTAATAGCTAAGGTACTTACATAGCCCATAGGTTCAAATATATGAGCGTAAAAACGTAGAACAATATGTCTGCTTCTCTAAATCAACATTTCAAAGTAAAAAACTACTACAGTAACTAGAAAAATTTAAAAGTTCTAAAAATAATAGATTCAAATTTCTTTTTTAAAAGAGTATTCATGTATAGTTACATCGTAATTATTAAAATTTATAAAAGATAAATTATTAGAAACGTCTTTCATTTTTAAAAATCGTCTTTACTTTGAACATCACAAAAAAATGTTTTCCACGTATAATATCCATTATAATGTTACTACTGGTATGTTAATTTAACAAAATATTATATTTTTCAACTTAATTTCCTGAGGGTATTTCCTTGTAGGGTCATATTTATTTAAACAATAGTGAAAATATAAAAATCAACAAAATATAAGACAAATAATACAAAAGATATGCAAATAACAATAATAGTTGTAAAAAATTAATCTAATTATATTGTAAGTTTAAACATGTTTATTGTAGAAATTTTAAGATGTGAAGTGCATAATATTACTGTAATTACAGCTTGGAAATTATAATTTTATCAACAATACTTTTATAAAGGCTATTTTTTAATATTTCATATTGTATAATCTTAAAACAGTTGCTACAATACTGTATACAAATCTTTTATGTGGTCATAAAATCTTAACTATACAAACATATAAAAAGTTGTCCATTACTGTACATCAGTGACAGATTAATACCAAACTGAGAGATTATGAAATTATTTTGATGTCAATACTTTAACTTAATTATACCAAATAGAATTTATTATTATACAAAAATAAAATATAAATGTATTATATTTTTTCTATAATATATCTATCCAAGATTTTTTTTCTTTATAGCATAATTAAAAAGTTGTATTTAAATGATAATTTAATACCTATGTGACTTTATATAAAATAATTTTTACTTTTTATAACTTAAATCATATGGAGAAATGAATAAATAAATATATATATATATATATATATATATATATATATATATATATATATATATATATATATATATAATAGTGTCATTAATGGATGACTTCTCACATCAAAGCTTTCTGGTAAATATGTATGTATTGCTTCCCTTACCACTTATTGTAGGTACCTCGTTAGTATAGTTTTTTCATTTCAAATAAAAAATCAAAAAAAAATCCTATTAGTATTATGATAGGTTGGTTTAAATGTTGTAAAAATCATTGCACACATTTTTGACCCATCGAAACATTTTTTATTGACAGTTAAAAAAATTATTAATTTTAAATTTTAATTGTTTGTAAATAGCTCAAAAGAAGTCAACATGATAATTTTAAAAATAAACCATGACACATGGAAGATGATATTATTACCACTTAATGAAAATATTTCAAGTTTCTACTGTTATTTGTTTTTGATTAATAACAAAATAAAGAAATACATTTTGTTAAAACTGGTTTGCTGGTCAACAGTTTTGTTTTTTCTTATAAAAAAAAATTAATGGGAAATTTTACTTGTGAACGGTTAAAGTATAAACTAAATCCAATTTTCTATCAGAAAACACCACCCAAGCGCCAAAGTTATTTTTACTACGCTAAAAGGTAACGAGAGACAAAAATATATACACTCTCACATCTATGTAAAATTAATACATTCATCGCTTTGAGTAGAATTTATAATTCTAAAATATTAATGAATTAATATTAATACTTCTATAACTTACCAATTATTATTATTTCAATATATTTTAAACCTATTAATTATTATTAGAGAATACTGCTATATAATTCAAAGACCATTTAGTATTTTCTTAAATTTCAATTTATAATTTTTAAATTTATATTATGGCAAAACTTTTAGTTTTATACACTCGCGGATTTATTCATAAGATGACAGGTATTTAAAATAAATAATTTTTGTTTTGAAATAATACACGCATATATTGTAGAGTAAACAGCGTTATGAGTAAATATAGCTTATTTGTTAGTAGGATACATGGATAATATTTCTATTGTTTAACTAAATGATAATAACACTCACTAAGACTAAATTAGTTTTTTTTAAGAGTATTATTATTACACAGTATATAGTATGCACAAATAATTATACTTAATATTATGAAGTTGTTGTTACTTTTAAAATCCGTTCTAGCTCATTAGTTGAAAACTCGGCGATAAATTAAATAATTCAACTATAAATAGGTACATTATTAGCTTAACAAAATAAGGTGATGTACGTATATTATTTTAAAAATATGAACATAAGAAAGTCCTAGGTTGGATACATAATAGAACGCACTATTACAATTAATTAGATAATCATTTTTTTTTTTTTTTTTAATCTATATTAATAAAAGGGAATGTTTGGGTACGTGTGTAGGATCTAACGTATCGTCACCAATTTTTTTACTGTTATACACTTATACCTGACAGTTTTCTGGAGGTTTAAGTATCATTTTTGTTAGAGAACATATCCAATATTTTGATATTTTCAGATTTTTACAGAAATATGTAATTTGTATCTAAGCCATACACCTTATACTACTAGACAGAAACTGTGTATAACAACGGTATTACGAACGGCATAACAATATCGCGCAGTGATGTAGGCCGTTTTGGACAACAGACGTTATATTTCTAATAATGATTGTAGTGTTTACCTATAGACTAAACACATTGTCTGCGCATTAAAAAAATGAATTTAATATATTTTACATTTTTACTATTAGAAATATTTTTGTAATAATAAATTGTGACATTAGGTAATTAATAAATCACTAATATATCATTAATAATAGTTGAAATAGACAATATAAAAAAACGCGTACCTACGAGTAATCGGGTAAACAAACAGTTCCCTCAATGTTGTTAGGCATTCCGTACCCTCATTGCTTAACTAGAAGTATAAGGTCTATGATCCAAGTTCTAAACACACTATTTGGTGTGGTTCGTATTGTTTTGAAAAGGGAACATAATAAGTTACACAAAATAAGTTTTGTGTCTCTTCTGTAAAATTTGAATTTCGACGTAAATATAACATATAATATTATAATATATTAAAATAATTGTTTAAAGCGTACCTATAGTTAACCAATCACCCACGACCCACCTCAGAATGTGTACCTATGTAGAATCGGAGATGAATCAATTATTTTTGACATATTATATGAAATGTGACAACGGCTCGGTGCTTCGAACGGTCCTGCGAGGTTCGAAGTATATACGTAGATCACTGCATTCTAACTTCAATGACTGATGTACTTAATCTTGAGACTCGAGTAGTTAGTATCCAATAATAGTAATAACTAATAGAAAAGTAGTATGTAAGTTAGTAGCGCGCTGATTGGCTGTATAATGCGAAAACCCACAAAATTCCATGCCCAATGTTGTTGTTTAATAATCATTATTATTGCTATTCATTTAACGACTTTATAATATTATTATATAATATATTTATCGGGTATAAGAATAACGATATTAATGACAGCTAGTATAAAATAAATGTAATACTCGTAAAACCAAACGATTGATAGGTACTCAAAATATTAAATACTTTATTTTTAATATTTTTACATAGCTTATTTTGAATAAAATCTTATTATCATTATAATTTTTTAATTCAAATTATGATTGACCTGATACATTTAACGTTACATTTTCTTAGATACTGACAACAAAAATGTACCTATTTTATGTATTTTTTTGAAATTTTCAGATGTTACAAGACCATTATACCTTGTTTTTAAGATGTTAAACTCATTCATTTAATTTAAAATAGGCATTTAACTAATATCTATAGCAACCATTAAATTTGTATTTCATATTTAATAATTACAATTTTCATAATAAATTACAGATCATTTACGTTGATATTATCCTACAGCTGCAGGGCAAAAGGTATCGAGTGAAAATTTTAAATAAATATTTTAACCGGACTTGAATGTTGGCAACATCTGACTCATCGTTTCTTGGAAAACACAAACTTCAAATATGGAAAAAAATTGGCGAAGGGTCGTTTTCCAAGGTTTACTTAACTAAAGTCGGAGATGCTGAAGACAAAAATCCGACAATGATCGCAACAAAAGTGATAAACAAGAATCGTGTTTCCAGTAAGTTCGTTGAAAAATTTTTACCCCGTGAACTCGACGTGTTGGTCAAACTCAAGCATCCGTACATAGTACAGGCAAGTATGAAGTAGGTGTGCTACATTTATTATTATATTCATCTTATAAAAATGTGAAGTACCTACGTACAAACATACGTACAGTATCATAAACGATGAATTAATATACAATGATGTTTAGGTTTTGAAATATATACCTAGTGATATTATTGGTACCATTTCCTTAATCACAATTTTCGTTGCCTACCAATTAGTTTTTATACATTAAAATTTTGTTTTTATTTATGTAACCTAAATATTTAACAATGGTATAATTTAAATATTCTTATGCATACTACTTGCGTCCGAGATTATTATCAGTAGGTGAGTTGCGTGCCGCCAAAAAAGGTTTAAAAAGGGTCATAGCCTATTTGCGTCCAAGAGTATCTTTTTAAAGCCTATTGTTATATCCTAATTTTTAATAGCATAAATTAAGTATTACAAAATATTATAAAACAGAATATATTAATATTACATATGATTCCACTAAATACACATTCGATTATATTACATTGGATTATCACAACATATTTAAATAAATACAATTATACCTTAATTTTGTTGTAATAATAATATGTTCTATACCTTTTCAGAATTTTTCGGAAGTTTTGGTAAAATAGTTTTCCGAACATTTTATACATTTTTACGCACGAGGTTAATATTAGAAGCAGTAAAAGTAATGCATGCGCCAATAAGGGAATAATTTTTGCCGTTTAAAGTGTACAAGTTCGTTTGAGTCATATGATTATGTGATGTTGGTACAGAGATCATATTTTTTAGATCATCGAGCTATAAATAATTTTACAATTTTTATTTGTGCACATTCCTTGTATATTTACTTTATGTTTAATCATTTTATGGTAACTTGGCTTATATTTATGAATTATAAAAAATTCTTTTATCGAACACTTAACAAATATTGTATAATAACATGTACTGAGAAATGTATAACACTGTGTTTGCTGATATTTTATGTTAGACTTATCAATCATAATATATGGTACATATATATCAAATCAGGTATCAGGTATTGGTTTTCAAAGCATTTAGTATTATAAATTGGTCTAGAAAACTAGAATAATATGGTCGAGTTGCGTCCCCAAAACGGGACGCAAGTCACCTGTTGAATTAACTACCTGCAGAATATGTCTTTAGTATTTATCCAAACACCAATATTTTTTGTTGAAATTATTTTGAATACATATGTAGCTTGTATGGTAAAATTTGAACTTTATTTAGCGTACTCGAAAAGCTCACCCACGCAAGTGTTTGCCGAACATGTAGATAGTTATTATTAAATTCCACCAAATAACTTTGTCATTCTCAAATAAAACATATTATTGGAATAAAGTAATTTACAAACATGAAATCCTCCAGTTAGAAACAGACCTACGCAATAATGAAAGGCGAATAACACTTCAAAGTAAACATTTTTAGTGTAAGCCCGTACTATACGAAATCGTATAGCTTATAGTAAATGTTTTGTCAAAAACATAGTTTTATTACTATCGATTTCAAAGGCACTATTTTATAGAATGTAAAAATATAGTCATCTAATTTTTTGTCACGTACGAATATCTTTTGTACATCAACAAGATTATATAAAATATATATTTGTTTTCGTTGTATCCGGTCACAATGCCTTAAGGCAATAAAAAAAATCTTTCATTTTACTAAAAATAAAATTATTTTGTTTAAAAAATGAAAATTTATAGGTACCTATATACATATATATATATTTACGGTGATAATATGAAAATGTTTTATGTATAATATTAATAATATAATTACCACGTTATTTTAAAACCCAAAAGAGATTTAAGAATATTATGTATGTAGGTATGCGAAATGTGTTCCAAAAATAATATTATACTGATATTCGATAATGAGGTATATACCATATCTCATAAGCCTTAGTTAATTATAAATCAGTTCTTTTCAAGCACAATCTTTTGAGGCTTCTTAGTTGATCCATCATATTATTCTTTTTGATGTTGTCCACAGTCTGATCCCAAATGATGATTCTTAGTTATGAACTTAGGAAAGAGAAATAAGTTACAAAGAACAAAAGCAGTTTTTCTAAGAACTAACGGCATTAAAGATGTGTTTTGAAAATTATTGGTGTTTGAAAATCTTCTGTCAGCGTTTTAAAGATTTCATTTTTATCAAAGTTCCGTTTTTTTTTATATATATAATCGATCAAACGGATAATTGGCAGAATTTTGAAAGTAAAGGTTTTCGTTTATTTTTCTCATTTTCTTGTTGATACATCATGAATTTATTGGAAATATTGCACTCTTATTTATATTTTTCTATGGACATTATACAATGTGATTCATCGTAATCTCGTACCAAAGCTCTAAACTTCAAAAACTATTTGATCGCCCAATGAAAATAAATAGGTGATTCAACTTTTACAATATTTAAATACATTAGCCATAGCCTATATATGTGTATATTTTAGTTTAGGTAAACCAAAATAAATTATGAATTCAAATAATTTCAACTGTCTTATTCAGTAATTATTTTCCAAAATCGTGTTTCAAACAAATTGGGTTGGGAAAAAAGTTAAGTAATAATAATATTTATGATTATACCATTTGCTGTGTATGGGGACGGAGGTCAGTTATTTTAATACATACCAACAATATTTTTGGTATTTCCACGTTGAAAGTGTGTGCTTCACTGCAGGTGTTCAGTGTATTCCAGAACGGTTACAAGATCTACATAAACATGGAATTCGCTGAGAACGGTGATCTGTTCACGCACCTGCACAATACGGTAATGAGCGAATCGCAAATCCGTTCGTGGTTAATGCAGATCCTGTGGGCGTTTATCTACATGCACACCATGGGCGTAGTGCACAGGGACTTGAAGTGCGAGAACATACTGCTGACCAGCAACTACAATGTGCGTATAGCCGACTTCGGGTTTGCCAGGTTCGTGGACCGAGGAAGGAATCCTGGCGCAGACACGTTGTGCGGCACGATGACCTATTCGTCGCCGGAGCTTTTGTTTGGCAACCGGCCTTATAACCCAGTGGTCGCGGACGTGTGGGCTATTGGTGTCGTGCTGTACATGATGGCCAACAACATGGCGCCATTCCGCGACAAGACTAAGGAAGAAATACACAAGAAACAGGTGAGCAGCAATAATTGCAATGCATACGAATAAAAAAAGGAGGAGGGTGGGGAAATGGGTACCACTAGCTGTACATTTGGTGATGAGAATATCATTGTAATGACTGTGTTAAATTTGAATTCAATGATATATCATTGTATACGAAAAGTCTAACACTAATATTCCGAGCGGAAACGATCAGTTAAGACGATAATATAATATTGTCATTATAAATATACGTATATTCGAAGATGTGTTTTTTTTTCATATTATTATTAAAATAATTTATTTTACTGTAAGTATTACGTTAAGTTGACTTAATTTTTTCAAAAACATCAAGTTTTTGAGTAAATATTATACTATTTATACGCATTCACAACCGGTGTCCGGTGACAATACAAACTTCTGATTTAAGTGAGAACCACTTAGTTTTTTTTTTTTTAATGTTCTAAATGAAATTCAAACAGGTAGTTTCTGAGACATTTAAACTTAGTGTACTAAAGAGTAAGGATAGTAGTCCATTTTGACACGTTTAAAAAACATTTAGAAGGATTTAAGAATAATATATGTAATAAGTTTTAATCTATTAACATTTTAAAATAATTTATAAAATTGCAGAATAACTATATAATATGTTAAAATATAAATAAATTGTCAATTGAAATCACATACATAATAATTTTAATTATTTTGTGTAATTACAACCAAATAATTTCATCTATTTCAATAATTACTTACTTAAATTACAAATTTTACTATAATGCATTGAAACATATAATCTGATAAATCATCAATAAAAATGTAATAATTGTTATTATTAAATTTTAGACTTATTATAAAACATCGCCGTCATTCTTAGTGATAATAACTTATAAATGGTTGTAGAATCTGAAAAACAAATCATTCAAGTTTTGTCGTAGGTTGATATATAAATCATTAGAAAAACATAGTGTAATATACTAGACAAATATGTACATTCGAAATTGCTTATTTTTTTTATACGTTCTATATTTGTTAACACATTTATTATTCTATCGTTTTCACTGGTATGACGTAACAACGGTGGTTTTACATTACTTTACGAAACTACTGTAATATACAGTGTCGACCACTAAAACTAAATTGTCCGTATATGATTTCATAGAAAGTTGTGTAATGTTCCGTGCACTTAAACTTACCATCATTAAAAAATATTTTATAGACAATACAAATATGAACTTTAAGTAAACAATTATCATTAAGACAAAAATCATATGATTTTGATTATTTTTATAATAATATAGGTTCATGTATTCAGTTATTCAATTCTATTCGAACTATTTACCAGACGCAGATTTAAAAACCTTTACGTAAGAGGCGGAAACTACATAAAAAAAAATACAATTATAATTGTAATGCATAATAAATTAAAGATAATATTTTAGGTACAATTTAATAAAAATTATGTGACCATCTTTTAATATCCATATGATCCAGAGGTGTTGTAGAAAAGGTCTAACGAAGTTGCGGTTCTTTCCAAAATTACAAAATAATATTAAAATTGTAATTTTTATAAAATATTTTTCAAAAGTCTGAAATGTTATATATTCACGTCATTAATATCTAGTATAATAAACGTATGAGAGATCTTAGTTAAGTAAAAAAGATATCAGCTAACTCCTAAATATCAAAAAAAAAAAAAATAAGATAATGTCTTTGATACAGGCATAAGCACTAATTATTTTTTTATCACAAAACGTCATTTTCTACAAAAAAAGATAACAATTTTTATTGTTATTTTATATTTTGTATTGTAATCACATTATACAGGTACATATTTATACAATTGTACGATTTTTTCTGGAATACTTTTTTGAACAGTCAAAAATCTCAAATCAAATAAATGTATAATACAACATTGCGTGCCTTCATTAATAGTTAAGAATTGAATGTTGTTCGTAAGTAAGACAATTTTTTTTTTTATGATACGGTCCTATTATAATATACAATTATATACTTATATTAGTATAAATATATTTTATACAATACATAATTTCAACTTTATCATTTTCGAATAACAATTGGAAACCTACTGTTCAACTTAGTTTCGTTGTTAGAAAACGAATGTAAGCAATGTATTGTAACTATAAAATATTATAAATAGTGTATATTATAAAATGTATTTCTCTTGCAAAACATTGTTTACATATTTTAGTATATAGAAAGTCCCATTCACCCAAATGTATAGCAGTGGTAAATTATTATATGTTGTGGTTTCACAACAAAATTTATTAAACAAATATTTTTATACATTTTTTTTTCTAATTTGTGTTATTAAAATATAATATTATATTATATGACATAACTGTTGAATAAAAAGCGCATTTTATTATTTTTATATCGACTTCGTTTGGATGAATTATGTATATAAAACACGGCCGATGTATTACGAACATAGATCTCTAAAAATTATGCATTCCGAAAGACATTGGGTCGAAGTAGACCATTGATAAATTTGACTGCAACGTTTCTAGAGCCAGATTACATGAAGCGAACAAAATTAAAGAATGCTTTGCAACATTCGTGGGTCAGAGAAGGCAATATCAAAACGCCCGTGGATGTGATCACAGCAAACGAATCAGATAGAGCCATTAATAGCAATCCTATAATCACGCAGACTTCATTAAAAGTACCCGCATTTCATTACCACTTATCAGAATACGGAAAAACGATTAGCAAAATTAACGAAGGGTTTACAGCAGTAAAAAAAAAAAAAAAAATAATGTGAATTAATATAGGTATTTAAATAGCGTTATGTTTGGTCTGTAATCAGTGTTCCTACAGCAATAATTAAGAGTACACACAGTGCATTACCTGTTATCATAGTTGGAGAAAACGACAAGCACCGTTAAAAAAAAATTTACAGAAGTGTATAAAATTGATTAAAATTAATTATTATGATCTTTGTGATAACATTTTGTTCGATAGAGTGTTACACATTTTGCATACATATTACTTTTAAATAAATTATTGGCAATCGAACAAACATGACTCTTTAAAAAAGTTCAATAGTGTTTTAGAAATAATGAAAATACTAATACCATTAAATGCTGATAAGTCTTAAGAATTACGTATAACGCACACGTTATTAAAACAATTGGTTTATTTAAAAAATCAAATTTTACTTGATAGCAATTAATTTTAGTACTATTTATGACAATTTTAATTTTTAAAGTAATAAAATTAATTGTTATCAAGTAAAATTTGAATTTTTAAATAAATAAATTGTTTTAATAACGTGTGCGTTATACGTAATTCTTAAGACTTATCAGCATTTAATAGTATTAGCATTTTCATTTTTTCTAAAACACTATTGAACTTTTTTAAAGAGTCATGTTTGTTCGATTGCCAATAATTTATTTAAAAGTAATATGTATGCAAAATGTGTAACACTATCCAATAAAATGTTATCACAAAGATCATAAAAATTAATTTAATTTTCATCAATTTTTTATACCTCTGTAAACTTTTTTTTAACGATGCTTGTCGTTTTCTCTAATTATGATAACAGATAGTGTAATGTGTGTACTCTTAATTATTGCTGTATGAACACTGATTACAGACCAAACATAACGCTATTCAAATATCTATTCAAATAATAAAAAATATAAATAAATGATAATATAAGATGTAATATTATGCTTAAAATATTAAATTTACTTAAAAAATATTATTATCTATGTTTTTATGCTACGATAGATTTAAACATAATTTAATTAGCTGATTGGGTGTCCATTGTGACTGAGTTTTATAATTTTTTAAATAGTTATTATAAGTATTTATGTAATGTTTAATTTTATAGAACAATTAAAATACTATATATTTTATTTTATTTAGATGGACAAGTCTGAAATTGTTATTTATATTTATTATGTACAATTTTTAAACAGAATAATTAATTTATTTTTAACATATTAATAAGTTAATGTATTTTTTTGGATAGGTACTAAAAATTACCTGCCTACAAAAGTATATTAAAAATTAATTGTTAGATTATTTTTCATAAGTTATAGATTGATGCAAAATAATACGTTATGTTAAATAGCATACAGAATACAAAATATTCGATTAAATAAAAAATAAAACAAATTAAAAAAAATATGAATAATATTTATCCATGAGTCGTGACATATTTTGTTAAGAATGAATTAAATTTTTACAGGAGAAAAAAATAAGTGGGAGTAAACTTTAACTTACCACTTTAAATATTCAAAAAGTGAAGGAAATTATTTTTCCGTTAGTTTTATAAATTACCTGATATTTTCTTAATAGTTTTTTATTGTTGGAACGAATCAATTTTTTCTAACTCATATTATTTGTACATTATTTCAAACAAGATTCAATCAATTTGAATACGACGAATTTGCACTATTCACTTTTCGAGGCTTGAGTTCATTATAATATAACAGTGTTACATATCAGTACTCTGCAAAGTCTCGTTACTAGGTATTTTAAAATGCCTAATACATTACTATGTTACATACTTCGCTTGTGTTCAATAAGTGAAAGTTTATTATACATTGCAGTATTGCACCAATAGTTTTGTACACGATGAACATAATATTATATGAAGTACGAATTTTGTAATAACAGAACGACTCATGTGGCATTTATGACTTCGGTATAAATGTTATTAATGTATTCGTCAAACGAAAAGTTTTTAACCGTATCCCATTACCAGCAGTTGGAGTCTGATATTTTCAAGGCAATATCATGTATATATCAAGGGATTAAAACACAAATATCAGTCTATATATTTTCAAAATATTCATTGATTCATGAATAGTGGGTAAATAAATAAATTATTATCTATTATTGCGCACGGTTAAAACGGCTAACACTTGTGAATAAAAACACATTTGTTGTTCATTAAAATCGTATGTAAATTACTATAACTACTTATATAATAAAGTTTTTCAATAAACTATTTTTCTATTTAGTAAATAATTGACCAAAATAATAAAAAAACACATTATTACATTTCAATCAATTTATTCTACAGATAATTTTTATAGTTTATTATTACATTAATAGTTCATACTCTAAAAAATTGAATAATGACAATTTATTTGGTCACTAAATTTACATCTTAATTCCGAATAATCGAATCTATTAAAAACCTCATCTTTAAATTCTATTCCATCCCTTTCTCCTAAAACCTCCTTCCAAGTTTTGTAGTATTGTTCTGCTACTTTTCCATTTACTAATCCATCGGAACATCGATCTCCACCTACCGGTTTTATTCTAGTTGGATATGAGCATTGCATTCCACAATAGTTATTTAAATAAAGTATTATATCAAACTTGTTGGATTTGGTTCTTTTGCTTTCTGGTATCAACGATATTAGATGAATAGCTCTACTTCTATATTCTTCTGATGAACAGTTAACGTATCGCCAATCTGGAGCGACGTATGCAGGACCAGCAATAGCAGCTGTAACTCCGGCTATACCTAAACCAGCACAAGCAATCATGCCAATTGGATTCCAAAAGTTTGTTGCACAAACCCCTACAGCAGCGGCCGTCACAGCGACACCTGCTCCGGTGACGATATTTTTTGCTGCTGTTGATGGATCTTCAGAAGCTATAGCAGTAGCTGTTTCGATATTAAATTTCCATGCTGATACAAAACAATATTTGATTTCACAAATAAAAAAAATTAAAATGAAGCTCTTAATTGACAATTGAAAATAGTTCAAATTCATAATTACAATAATTAAAACACTTTTCAAACACTGTGCAAAATTTAGTTATGAATAACACGTTTTAAATAAATAATGACTATAATATTTAATTTATTTAATTACATACCTTTTTATATAATTTTCATATCATTCATAAATTACTATTAATGAAATTATTGTTATTCGTTATTTATCCAATATTATCAATTGTTTATAGTATTTTATTTCTGTTTTTACTTCTTATAACCAGCAACTCAGCATAAACGTGTTTTCAATTACATTATCAGAATTTGCATCACGTATTTATTAAATGATTAATATTATCAGATGCATGTTATAAAATCGTATTAGAGTAGTTGTTGAAGTCTCATACATTCAAGGAAATATGATGACGTATTTATCAAGAAATTAAAACACAAATATAAGTCTAAACGTTTTTAAAATGTTCATTGATTATTTAGTGGTGGGTGGATAAATTAATTATCTGGATACTTTCAGTAAATCATAACTAGTATGTTTAAAAATTTAAAAATCAAATCCAATTTTTAATAATTGTTGGTTTAATAGTATTAAGTTTTTTTTAATACATTATAATTAAATAATTTAAATTATATTAGTAGCCATTGACCATCATGTCATTAAATAATTATTAAAAATTGAATAGTTATTGGGTCTTTTGAAGTTTATATGATGTCATGATCGCTTATTATTGCTACAAGTTGTAACTAATTTCAATATTTATTATTATATTATGTGTTACAATAATTTAGATTCAACGTATTATCAACATTGTTAAAATTTAAAAAATAAATAAACGAGACACCAACATTTAAAAAATATTAACGTTCTTTTCAATGATTAAATTTAACCTAACAAATAATAATTGAAAGGGGTGATCTGAAAAAACTGTAGAGAAACTCCGCGCGACCCTTACTACCAATTCGTAATTCGTGCACTGATTAATAATGTTGATAATAAACACTAGTTTTAATTCAAAGAAAAAAAAAGTCATTTGTAGTCATGACTCTGTGCAAAGGATGAAGTTAAATTAGAATTTAAAGTAATTAACAGATTAAACTTAAATGGATTTATTAATATGTATAAATATTTTATCCTAATTTATTTCCGGTAATAGTGAAGAAAAAATGCATTAATTTATATGTCGTATATTATTCTTTCATATTTATAAACATAATTCTTTAGTTCTTGCGATAACAATTAAATACATTTATAATGATAAAATGTTATATTTGCGTAAATTTTATTATAAAGGCAAGAATAAGCGATATTGAAATATTTTTTTTACAAATTTGGGTAAATTAATAATTATAAAGTTATACATTTTGTTTATTGTTTTAATTTTTCAAGTCCACGAATTAGCTTTTTTGTTTAATTTAATATAATTTATTAATTATTTTCAAAATTGTATAAGATGTACCATTTAATATTATATTGACGTTTAATTGATATATGTTTATTAGTTATATTGTCTATAATCGTACGATCAAAAACCTATTGTGAGAATTAAGGATCCCTCATTTCTATAAAGTTTTTTCATTAACTCATCTTAGTTAAAGGTTCAAGAGCTGAAAGATTTAGACATCTTTAGTCTTGATACTTCATAAATAGTTAAGAATTACAAAAAGATTTTTACCTGGTTGTAGACACAACGAGTCGAAGATCACTCTTGAATCAAACAACGAGAAAAACGGAGAAAAGGTATTGTTATTATTTAATTTTTTTTTTTTTTCAAACCAAATCTCTTGTAAAATATTTTATAATAAGTATTTTGGTATTATAATCTTTACTTGTACAAATAATTGCATATCTTTTATGTTTATATACATAATATATGTACTTTATAAGGTTATTTGATCAATGTGTAAGTCAACGTAGAAAATAATTCTTTATCAGGACGAGCAAATCAATTTAAAGCGAAAAATTGCTGAGTAAGGCAATGGTTGATAACAAGGCATAGTACGTAAATAAGTACGTTATGTAGTTTTATCTAATTATTCTATTTTAGAAATCTTATATTATAACCGAGTAGACGCAAGACTAGGATGACTGTCGTTTTTCTGTCTTTTCTGATCAATTCATTCAATATTGAATAACCGCTTGTTATCATGCTAGCCATATTATAATTCACATACAGAACAGAAAATGACGTAAGTCATAAAATAAAATATAATGATTGATGACCCCCCTTCCCCAACCATATACTAACAATACTTAATTTTACAGTAAAAAAATTTTAATTTGTAATTTCGACCAGCAATTTACAATTATTTATTTATTTATTTTCACTTTACAGCTTACAAGTGATAATTATTATTTTTATAGTTTTATAATTATTTTAGTGACCAATTAGGTACCGTCATAATTATATTACTACCATTTATTCTAAAAATTATTCCAATGGTATAAAAATTCAAATTTTATCTTTGTTGTTATTTTTTAACTGTTGTCAGTTTACATTTGTTTCAATAGATATTTGCATGAAAAAAATGTGTTCCAATAGAACAAAATAATTAATTAAAAAAAAAATATTTCTGTCATTTAATGCTCATTTTATCTACATCTACATTTGTTCCATAATATATTTGTATTTGTTCCAACTTCAACAGGACTAAGGCTGTACAATAAATTCGGAACTAAAAATAAATGTTATACAATTTGACACATAATAGTCTTGGACTAAAGATTAATCAAAACATAAACTTGTGGAAAAAATAACGAATATAATATGAGAAAAAATAAAAACTGTCAGTGTACCTGTATGTTAGAGAAAAAGAGCTACATAATACTAATAATATATATTATATGTGTAGTAATGTAGTATAAACTCTAATAAAAATATATTATATAGATAAATTTTAAATTACATTTTATTTGTTATAAACCGTTAAACGATCATATATATTAGATATTAATGGATACAGTGTACCTACCATTATACAAAATGGTTCACCAAGCATGTACAATGTACATTCACTGTTTTCTTTAACAATGAATTCATTTAAATTTGATTTTTTTTTAATTTTTAAGTATCTATACGTCTCAAGTCTAAAATGTTAAAATACATAAACTTTTTATACCATTTCAAGAATATTTTGTGCGATGCTAACTAATGTTTACAAATGAAAACTACCATTTTTCAAGTAAATTATTAAAAAGATGACTATCAAACGTTTTATTATTTGTTAAAATTGTCAAAGTATAATAAATAATAAATGCTAAATTAAATTTTATATTTTTATAATACCATTTTTCAAGTATATTATTTTTAATATATACATTGTACTGTATTAACTCGAAAGCTATTCATTTAACTTTTGATTTAAACAACTACATCATCATTTTTAAAAAAAAATTAGCTGGTTAATAATTTACAGTACAAAATGGTCGATCTCACGCCGTCTTAGGAGAATAAAACACTTAATCAAATGATGGAAAAAAGTATATTATTAATTAATATAAAAATCTGAAATGTGTACTGTTAAGTGTTGAGAGTTCATCGCTAATGCGAACTTGACACACACACACACGTGGTTGAGGGACAGTGGCACCATAGCAATTGCTATATTATAACATTTCTTATACGGTATAATATAATCTAAATAAATTAAAATGATTGTCTTAAGTACTTTATTATAAAAAAAAAATTCCAAAAATAATAATTTCAATAACTTAATTATTAAAAAAAAGTTCGATGAAAATGATTGGGAAATCAATGTATAACATATTTCATATACATGTACATGAATGCCATAAAGTATAATGTATTATGTATAGTTTATATTATATTACATTATATTTTCTTATTTTAATAGTTTGTTGGTACATATAACATATGTTTGTAAAATGTAAATAACATTACTTTAAAAGACAAATGTGTTTTATATTTTAACACAAAATAATATTTATACTAAATAAGGATAAATTATACAGTAATACTATTTGGGAGTAAATAATATAATATTATTCATGATCCTCGCAGCTTTTTCTACCTCTGATATTACATTTAGAAGCAAAATAAATATTATTTTTGAAATTTCAACAGATGAAAAATAAATTTAAAATATAACTATAGAGACAATTAAGGTAGCAAAAATGAATTTTCTTAAATTATTAAACAGTTAACAAACATTCCCTACATAAAAGGTCTATTATGATTACCTATTTATTAGTTTTATTTTTAAATTGAAATGAATAAAACTGTACCTTTTTGTTATATACCTACCTAATTATTTATTTTACTATACTTTTCTTTAGTATAAAATTGCTTTTAGATTCTGAGTTAAGCAATGAATGTATTTAATTTACAACAGTGTTTCATTTTTTTTCTGTCTATCATCGCCTTTTAAATGTTTAGGGGTAATTTTCATTATTTTCTATTATGCACGGTATAATTTTCTAAATATTTTGATTCATTTTAGTCTATTTATAGATATTAGCTATATTATATACCACTTTTTATTTGTTTTTCTCTAAAAGTTAATAAAAAAATACCAATGGATTAAGAATTTTTGAAATTTAATAGACGATTTATCATAAAGTTTTTCTTATAGCTATTTAAAAATATAAAAATATTTATGCACGATTCATTTTTATAAACATTTGATGTTCAAATTTTAATAAATTTTGTGAAAATCACAAAAATTTGCAAATATATATTTAAAGAGATTTTAACAATACATTATGTTACCTCAATAATTATTTGAAGACAATAACGAACAAAAATAAAACATAATATACTTATAACGAAGAAAAAAATAAAATTGTTATGAATTTAAATTAAAAGTAATGATGTCAATTTATGTCTGTGAGATTAATAAAATCTGTAACTCACAAAACTGTAAAATTATTAAAAAAAATATATATATATGGAATATTTAGGTGTAATACTCGATATTAACTTGAGATACTTATATATTAACAGCTTATTAGGTAAGCTTGGTTTCATAATACTCACAAGTTTGTCTAAGTTGAAAATATGTTTTCAAGACATCAAATGAGAATAATTTACTATGTACTGAAACATTCTAATATCTAATATGGTATTAAATTAATATATATTAGTATAGGGTAGCCTTCGTAATAATATACTAAATGTACTAGTAATTAATCAAAATAATATTATCAAAACATGTCTAAATAGTTGTACCATGAAAGGATATACGAGTACGAACGAAAATTACAAAGAACTTAGTATTACCAGTAATGAACTTATATAAAAAAAAATGGTAATAATGTATTTATTTAAAAATGTCAGAGAATCATTATAAGAACTAGGCAATAAAAGAGAATTTATAAATTATGACTTTCCTGGTAAAAAATACCTATACATCTTTTGATCAGTTTTCTTTAGACCATTTGAGTTCAATAATTTCTAATTCTATGCCACTTGAATTAAGAAAAGTATAGTAATAGGTATTCTATGAATATTAAATATGTAGTATATAAATATTTATTTCAGGAATTGGAGAAAAACGTGTTGTTTATGTTAAGTCTGATTGGTTTCTTTTTATTTCTTTATTTTTAAATGTAATGTTATATTAAGTTTTATTATATTATGTTCATACAGTTATAAAATTTTTACAATTATATTGTTTAAATAATTTATACTACCTACCTATCTTATTATTTTATTATTTTATTACCTAACCTTCTCTCTAACACAAGTTGTTAAACTTGAAAGAAGGTGGTTAATAGAAATTGTAATTTATAAAACGTCTGTTTTGTTGGATTTAAATTAAAAAAAGGTAGTCAAGTGTGTAACGGTCTGCTGTACAGTAAGTATTGAGCTAATCTCGGACATAGAGTAGTTCACTATAATGGATGTGTTATATTTGAATGCTATGAAAGAAATAATTGTATACCAAAAACAATTCTGAACGGAGATAATTTGTCAGGCTATAGGATATACTTATTCACAAATATTTTAGCGTTTAAAGATCAAATGAATAAGATCATGAATATTTATAAATTATTTTGTAGTTAAAAGTGTATAACACATTTTGTATAAGAAGCCAAGAATTGACAATTTAATACAAGATTTCCCATAAGTTTGGCTAACAAAAATTATAAAAGAAATTGAGCATTGGCCAAATAAAAAAAACTTTATCTAAAGTTTGAATTTTTACGAAATCAAAAATTCACGCGTAAAATATCGATAATTTACATTCAAATAGTCTCAGAATCATTTTTCGTATACCTATCATTACATTCAAATTTAAAACATTTATTATAGTGATCTACTCAATTTCCGAGGACCACTCAATAACTACAGTTCAGCAGAGCGTTACCCACTTGACCATCCTATTTTTTTTTTTTTTTTTGATAATAAATACACATTAATTTATAGGTAGAATATATTATTTTTTTATCCAAATATTATATTGAAATTTTAATAGGTGTTTTATTAATTTTAATTCTCGTGAGTTCAACTCAGTATGGGAAAACCTAAATCTAAAACAAAGAAACGATAACATTTTTATAATATTTTTTATATTGACTAACAATTTTTTGAATAATCCATTTTTCGTGTTTACTTAATAGTTAATATCGATTTAAATTCTCGTAAAACACAACCTTATTTTTATTTAATTACATTTCCTTAAAAACAGTTATATGGAATCCTAATGTATTTTTGATCATGACATAACGTTTACTATTGAGGTTGAAATTATATGTCTTCTATACAAATGGGTTTAATTAATTTAAACTGTGTTTTTAATGTTATGAACCGAAAATGAATTTTATTATACTTTCAGCTTTTTACTATATATTATTTGTCAATGCATCATAAAAATAAATAAAACCATTTTGAAGTATTAAAAATACCTAGTACACCTAAAAAATATGCATTTTTATTTTTCCATTATGTTTGTGAGTTCACAACTCTCAGTGTTATATATTTTATATAATATATGCATAAATTATTTACCAATAGCATTGATGGTTTCTATAAACTAAATACTAGGTAACTGTTAAACCAAATTCCTCAACTTATCTCTTACGAGTATAATATGATCTTCAATAAAAAAATATAATTTTATTGAAAGTTAAAAATAAAGTAATATAGTAATAATACGTATAACTGTTAACCATATATTACTAGTATAGGTATTACCTATAATTTATATATTATCATGTGTTGTTTAAACATGCAGCGTTTATCGATTATCTAAATATCACGTCTTCATTCATGGTCACTACCTCAGATAATTCGTGATTACATTAGATTTTAATAGAATCACTAAAACAGTTTTAATATTCTCTGTCATATTTTCCATGGAATAAAACTGCAGAAATTCTGAAAAATTTTTATCTTTCAATTCAAAAAATAAAATTTATAAATTTAACGTTTCTAAGTATATTTGATTAATTATGATTAATAAAAATGCAAACACAATATTAAAAACGTTTCATAATATAGGCAATCAAATGTTGGTCGATGTTAGTAAATCTTAATTTTATTAATAGTTTAGATTAAGCTAAAATATTCTATGTCAATTTTTGTATACATTTATATAATACTTACACAAAACAAATATGTTGAAACAAACTGACCTATATACTAGGTGGTATAATATATTAACACTCCGAGAATCAATGCAATAGATATTTTTAAGTTGATGATATTTTTTACTTAAACATATATAATTATTTCTGATGTTGTGACGAATCCTAAACCCATATTTTTTAATTCAAATTATGTATTTATCATTACATTGAAAGATTAATTTCGGGCGCCATTTACAATAGAGAAATTAATTTAAGTTGAAACTATAATAGTAAATACTTATTGTATTGCATTTATTTAATAATGTAGTATAAAAAGACATTATATTAAACATTTTTAATTAAAAATTGTATTTATTTATGTATAAAAATATATTTGGTTTAAACAAAGAGACTTTCATAAGTTCCTGTTTTAATATTTATAATTTTAATAATAGTAATATGTATTTTATTTTGTGCCTTACATAAATATATACGACTACATGCTGTGTTACATACTTAAATTGTCTACGCACTATATTAATAATTGTTGACTCCGGACAGGACCGTATTGAGGATTATCTATTAGGTTCAAACATTTATTATAAATTACAATTTTGATTATGCACGTTGAAACAATATCCATGGCAATTTCTAAAGATACTATGATAGTATTACTTCTTCAGTATTATATTTCAATAATTCAGCTACCTATTGATGCATCACAGTAGGTACATTATCAACTATATTTATTAGATTATTTATGTATTGTGTAATCTATAAATTTAATGCAACAACAATAATCTTACCACCAATATGTATCCAAACATATTTATTTTAAAGATATAATTTCAAAATATACACACAAATGCATCTGCACATGAATCTTATGACAAATGTTTTTAGAGTTCTGAACTTAACACAATCATATACTGGTAAAATTTCTTTAAGAACTGACTAATTGTTTTATAACTATATAAACGCCACTTTATCTACTCAACAATGATTTTATTATCTAAACGGTATAGTGAACATATTACTATTTTTTGCATAAATATATATAAGTACAATATTACTTTATACACCTATATTATTTTAACAACACATAATAGACGAAACGTACATAAGCTGAAATTTAAGTAAGGTTTTGTCTTCGAGACTTAAAACAAGGCAATCACATAATAGGATTATATACATACAGTGGTGAATTTTCAAAATCTTTCTTGGGTGGGGATTCCTAAAAACTAAAATTATTTCAAATGTATTATTTTTATTTTTATAAAAACAAGTATATAATATATGTATATTGTATATATCAGCTTCTGGCAGTTTCAGGCCTCCTGGACCCCCCCCCCCCCCTATAAATCCGCCACCGTATACATAAAAACATAATTGGATTACAACAAATAGATGTCTTAAGAAACATAGGATTTAAATTATAAATTGTATTTTGTATGTTTGAAAGGTGTAAGAGAACATGTTTAAAATAAACATAACTATAGCCATTATGTATATAATAAAAAAATGTACATATTGATTTTAATAGAAGTAGATAAAAGAAGTAGTAATTAAAATCAATAATTTTATATTAAGTCCCTTTGCTAAGTATACTTAATGACTATTGCAATAACAATGCTGATCAAACATCATACAAGTAAAATTATCTAGATGTATCAAAGAAATAACTGTATTGAAAAGAACAGTTTCTGAAACTCTATACAACTTTTAGAGCAGCTAAGTAACCTCTCTAATTTCCACCAGTATATTGATCTATTTGGTAATTTTTTTCAACTTTCACATACATTATACAAAAAAGTTATTTTTTAGCTAAACTACTAAGTAGTGGTTAAAAACAGGATAGAGAATTAACGTACCTATCTATAGTGAACATAAGTTTCCTTTAAACAGTATTACAGTATAATAATATGGTATTGCTACGAATTGTATAATATACTTAAAATTTTATTTTCTACCGATCACCCTACTAAAGTAGTTTTGAATAGGTGAGCGTATAAACGAAGTCAAATAAGATGAACGAAGACCATCGGTGATTTCGAGTGATCCCCGCAGACATCTCATTCACGAATGTTGGTTTGTGGCAGATGGACGTGGGGGCGGCGACGGAATCGTTGTACGGATTTTGCTGTCGTATAATCCACGGTTGTCCGACAAAACTTTTAAGTACAAAGGTATATATAACAGTCTGACAAACTGGATTTTGTGGTTACTAGCGTGCTGATGAACTTTTGCGTGCATACGTTGCGTGCGCGGGTTAGTTAATTTAAATTTAATCTTTGGAATAGGATAACACTTGTTCAGCCAATTAAAGACGATAACGGTTTAACTTTTAATACTCGTGGTACTTTGTGGAGAGTTTCACGAGTAACAGCCGTAGGACCTTTATATTATATTATTTGAAAAACAACAATACGTTAACATTTTAATTGGTTTTTTATAGCTCAACAATAATAGATAATAAAACTATAAGAGTACATATACATTAGTTTTACTATTCAAATATTTTTTTTTAAAAAAAAAAAGGTTAGCCAAATACTTTATGTTAATTATATACCTCAATATTATATTATAAAAAAGTGTTATAATCTTTACATTTCAGTCAATATGTTTGGTATAGCAATAAAACAAATTAATAAAAATTATATTAACGACAGTTATTGAGTTAAAAGTATAAAATTGGTTAGCGTACAGAGCGAGTATGGAACAAATTACTCTAACAATAAAAATAAAAATTCGATAAATCTTTTTTTTCCTAATAAAATTTTTTCATTAAGAAAATTAAGATATTTCCAATTGAACACGCGAGGTCAATTTGCGAAACTTTTAAAGTCCAAAGGGATTGCAGGGTAGGTGCAGTTTATTGTATGGGAAATATATTCGTTGTATCTATGCTTCACACTTGCAACATAGTATAAACATTCCCCTATATTAAGTTTATTGATCAGATCAATAAAGTAAAATGATAAATATTATAAAAACAGATATGAACTCACAAGTATGCATGTTATCAACAAGATAATTTTTTCAATTTAGTTAATTTTAAAATAATATGTTACATTTTGATTACATTTCTGACTCTCTAATCAAATTTTTGAAAATTAAAGAGTTGCCTACCTTTACATTTAACTCAAAACTGTCATTAAAATAATTATCCCTTGACTACGTTAATTTCACTTTTAGACGCAAAATTAGTAGTTTTTCATATGCTACACGTGTAGAAGACAACAAACATTTGTAAATATCCCCTTAATTTATCTAAATTGAATATAAATCTCAACAATTACTAGATAAGTTACTAAAATCCGTGACATAAGTTTATAATGACTTATCGACTTTTAATTACCAATGAACAATAATATTTATACGAGTTATTTCATTATCAATGTGACTCGATCGATGGTTTAAGTTTAAGTGTAAGTAATTTCCTAAGTTCTCTACGTCATTTATTCTGATATGTTTGAATGATGTTGTATAAAACAACATGTATTAAACTTTAAAACCGTTCTATTCAAATTACATTGATTTAGTTTTATAATGACAAAAACATTTTATACTTACTACAAGTTATTATTTATTATTTCAGTTAGGTTTTAAATCCTATAATGTTGATCTTTGTTTGTATTCTTTACTCGAAAAATAAAATTCTCAAAATGTGGATAATTTTTTTACATAATATAATATGTATAAATGTATAACAGCTCTGTAATAAAAAATATTTAGTATTAAAGATATGTACACTTACAGAAAACTAAATTATCCCTGTTATATAAAATTATAAGCTTCCAAATATTACGAAACAGAAATTAAGTTAAAATGTATTTATTAGTATATGCTATTTTTAAGCCTATAATATTTTTAAAAGTTAATATTTTAATTTTAAATATTAAGAATAATTAAAATATTCCTAAAATAGGAAGTTTAATTGATTATTTAACTTTGTATTTACTTTGATATATTTTTGTAGTTTAAACTGCGAAGAATGTAACTATATTCTATAATTAATTTTAATATATTTTTCAATGATAAATTTGATTTTTTTTTTCATTCAATAAATATTATTAATTATCAATAAAAATGCATTTTCGATTTATAATTATTTGATAATAATAAAATAAATAAAATACTTATGTAAATTAATTGGTCTAACATTTTTGCATAAGAAAATAAAAATATGAAATATTTTTATGATGGCAATATGTAACAGTTTTTTTTTCTCTTACTAACATTGAGTAAGTGTCAAACAAACCCAACTAGTATAAAAATATAGAAGTCGAATTTTGAATTATTGTCAATACTATAGCTTTACTGTAATACTAACTCCTTAGTACGAATAAATGTATACTGGATATTTAAATACAGATGACTCAATATTTTATACCACCTATTTATATGTATTCATAGGCTAAATATAATAGTATAAAAAATATATGGTTTCCAATAAACTTCCATTTGGAAAAAAGCGTACTTTTTCTTTTTTTGAAATATTTTTGTCAATGTTCTTATTTTCTCTAACATTTGAAAATAATTTAATGGAATATGATAGATATAAATTATTAACATTATTAATAGTATTCATAAACTCAAAATATGTAAATAATAGATGTAAATAATTCTTAACTAAGTAGGTAGATATAATCTGGTATAATTTTTAACGTGTATTTCTTGATGTATATGGTATAAGAAATATTAATGTTAATATTAAATGTAACAAATGTACAACATACATCACGATAAATCATTTCGACCAGTGAAATTTAACCACCAATAGTTAGGTACTTTATTAGTGATAGAATAATTTTTCATTTGAAGCTCAAGATTATTTCAATAATTGAACGTTGGTAATGAGTATTATCAATATTATAAGCTTCATGCATTAATTATAAATATGAAAGAAAAATTAATAATATCTACTATGCGGTTTTCCATTTTTACTATGCCAATGTTTAAAAAAAAATTCTTTGATGATAGTGTAAAACTAATATACTGTTATAGGTGCCTACAAACTGCATACAAGATTATTGTATACTAAACTTAATATTAACAATCAATTTTTTTCAACTTACGTTTTAATTGTATTTATTTTATACATTTCAATTACTCTTTCTTTGATTCTACAATCCAAACACTTAATTATTACAAAATAAAAAATTTTATGTATCTGATTTAAACAAATAGTATTAATGTTTTCAATGTATAAATTAACAGTAAATATCAAATAACATTAACAAAAATAAAAAAATAAATAAAAAACATAACATAAAAAAAAACAACATTTAACATTTTTATAAGTGAAATGTATCAAAAAATTTTTTAAATTCTTAAACATAACTTACTTCAATACCTATTGATAATTAAGAATACTGAATATAGTGTACATGCAACATATAATAATAAAATATGTATTTAATTGTTCCATAATATACTGAAATATGGAATGGAATTATGAATAAAAATTTCTTTACAATCGTTATGTTAAAATGAATTATCTTTCAATTTTAAAATATATTAAGTGAGAAATTAAATTTTGCTTATTTTGTAAGTAAGATCATTTTAGTTAGTGTTACTTCTAAAAATTGTATGGTATTTTTAATAAACTAAATTGTTATCATCAAGGATTTGATGGAATTACAATTTTTAGCAAAATATAATGCAACATCAAAATTTGTATTCCTCTAATGTGAATTTACTATAAAACATGCATTTTTGGATTTATAGTTGAAATACATTATACTTCAAATATGCAATATATATTCTATTATATTGTATAATTGATATCAATATGAGGTAATTTGTGGAAACATCTAACTAAATTTGTTAAAATAAGCTGCTGTTGTTGCTACATAATTATGAAAATTACCAAAAAACGTATGAAAATGTATCCTATCAATTATTATAGTCCTATACTTATAATCAGAATAGTTAAATTTCATGGTTAAGCTAATTAAATACTGATTTAAAAATAGAGTAAAAATAAAAAATATGTATATTATGTAATTAGAATTAAAATGATTGTTTTTCACTTGAAAATCTAAATTTGATATAGTTTTAGCAAACAAGGAAAAAGGATAAAAATATTATAATAACAAAATAAATATATTATAGTTTGTTGTTAAAAGTTTCAACAAAACAAAAACAACTAATTTTTTTCAAGATATAGTCAGGTTCGTTTTAAGAAAATAACCTTGCATTTACAATTTTTTGTTTTATAATTTATTTTAAGTTAGTTGAGAAAAAATACTTTAAAAACTTGGATTAAACAATACTTATAGATATATTTTTGATTAAATATTTATAACGCTTTTTTTATTTGTAAACGATACATCATAATCTAACTTTTTTAATTTTGGCGTATTGAAAAATACATTTCACGGAAGAATAAAGTTCTAACCAACAAAATAAACTTCCTATGACCACCGGATTATATGAGCTCTAGCCAAGGATAACATTTTTATTATTATTATTATTACATCAATAGGTATAATACATGATAAAAAAAAAAAAAATAATTATGTACGAGTTACAAAAAATGCAAAATGACCTAATAAAATACGATTCACGCAAATTCGTATATTTAATATAACAATGTTTTTAAAAAGTAATCATAAATGTAAACGATTTTTATTAAGGTCTTCAAAAAACCATAATTTTAAATTACTTTTCCTTATCTAAACCATCGATGTGTGAAATGTGACAACTAGGAAAGTACCTAACGGTATGAACGGCCAAAATTGCGTTAGAATATTTTATTGCATTCAAAAAACAATTAAGGAAGGTTTTTAACAACTAAATTACGTTTGCTAACATTTCTTTAAAATTGTTCAACAGTTGACGTTAGTTTTACCTTACACTCGGAAAAACTTTTGACACAATCTTAAAATGGCCTCTTTAAAGTATCAACTATAGAATCTTGATAAGACTCGCAGTATAGAAATATATTATTTCTAGAGCACTTCTTTAAGTGTAATAGTATAGTTTTACTTCTAAAGTAAAACTATTAACAAACCAAAATAACAAAAAAAAAAAAAAAAAATCATAATTTACACTAATAAATTTATCGACCAACTGAAAATCTAGATTTTAATGAATATATTATAACTCTGATTTATGACGATAAAATAAGTATGTACAAAATCATAGTATAGCCTTAGTACTTATATCAATTATCTGTGTAAGTTACTATTTTAATAAATATATTTTGTTGTGAAATAAAATCTAAAACCACTCTAAAATTAACATAAAATATCACCTGAATTAAAATATACACTAAGTAAAAAACAATCAGTCATCTAGATTTATTAAGAAATGATACATAATTTCGACAAATCGACAATGGTACGGTATTGATAATCTAAATCTACATAATATATAACAAATATGAATATACGTTATCAATAGTTTACTTTATAAAAATTAAATTATTTTAAAAAATAAAAAAATAAAAAATACATAAATATTTTATAAATAAATATTTTCATATATAATATTACCTAATGATCAAGAAGTCAAATCGAAATAATACATCATCATGAAATTAAAAGTAAAAACAATTCAAATTAAAAAAAAAAATTAAGTATAAAATATAACAATGTATAAAACATTAACTAAAAATTGATTTATTTTATTTATAAAACGATTAGATAAATAGGTGTCTTATATGTACTGTTCATTATATAAAAATTAATAGTCCAAAATGTGAATATCATATTCATGATTACATAAAATGAAAATTACGTTTAGATAATTAACTTATAATAACCATAACATATTATTTATTGTGTTTGCTCTATGACATTAATGTGTGCAACACAAAAAAGTGAATTTTCACTACGAATTGAATATAAATATTAACTATTTAGTATAATTTTTATGTATATATATAATGTATAAGGTGTGTAATCACAAATTTTTATGTTTTGTATTACACATGCATATTGTATAAAAATGAAATGCGAAAAAAAAAACTATACTTTAACAACAACAAAAAAATGATTATAATATATTACATTGTATAGGTAATTGAGTTTGGTTGCTTCATATACGAGTTTTCAATTACTAGTTTCATTGATTAAAACCGATTTCTTTTATCATTATTATTATTGTTATTATGTAGGTTATTGTTCAAAATGTATGAAACCGTTTTTAGTAAAATTAATAATAATAATAATAATAATAATAATGAATTTATTATGTATATTATATATTATATTAATATAAATAAAGTAACACTTGAAAATATTTACCTATATTATTATTGTTAGTAATTTTGATATTGTTGATTAGTCGTTTAGTAACAAATTAACATTACTTAATTTACTTGTGCAATGATAACTTTTAATTTAGGTAAATGACCCTGAATATTTACACAAATTGTAAAAAAAGTAGGAAAAAAAATGTGAAACAGGCGGTGTTAATAAATATTATAGATACCATTAGTATATACATAAGTATCTACGGCACGCGCGTTCCGGTCCAATGTCGTTGAATTAGTTCCGTTTCGCGGAAGAAAATAATTAATTACCTAACACTGAAATCGGGATGATAACATTTTTATACGTTTAAGTAAATAATATGTTGTATTTGCAGTCTTAAAAAAAATAATAAAAAAAAAAAAAACGAGAAGTGATGTAACAATTTTATTTCATTCTTTAAGACGTGTATAATATTATAATATACCAACAGGATGTCGCTCTGCGTTTGTTCACATCAATAACTTTACTGTCCTGATTTTTTTTTTTGAAATATGAATAATAATGTCAAAAAAATGATTAACACATAATGTTATAAAGTTAATAGTGTAACACAATAGATGACATAGTGTAATTTATTTTATAACTAGAATTATTTTTATTTAAATATATTTTAAAAACTATAAGCTACAATAGACTTATCTAAACGAAAACAAAAATAAATCGGACCATTGTTTTCATTGTGTCTAATAAAATTCTGAGATCCACTGCCTCTAAAATATAATTAATTTAAGTTAATATTTCAGAATTTAAATCACTTACTTCCATTAAGTATACTCAAATAGTTCTCATAATAGTTTATTAATATTATAGTTATAATTATATAGACACTCAGTAGTAGTTGAAGACATCGTCATAGTACCATTTCATTGTGTTCGAATTTTATTTTTGCTGTGTACCTATCAGTATTATAGTGCTTCGTCGCATTATAAAGTAGATAAAAGTCTTAAAAAATTCGGTTGGATCTTAGACGAACCCCTAGACATTCGTTCCTGCACTTTTAACGAAAAATTTACAAAACCTGATGCAGAATCGTTCGTTATCGCACGGCCACGATCTGGCCGTATCCCTGAGACACGACTCGACTCGTACCTTGGTCGTTCCTTTTCTCCATTTTTGGCGTTCGTTTTACTGGTTTTTCGGTCGATCGCTGTTGCTGCTGTTGCCGCTTCTTCTTGCTCTGCTTTCGAACTTCACGGCCATTGTTTTTACGACCGTCGTGATTTGTCTTATTCACAGGTTTCTTCTTGCCGTGATCCACGTGCTCCTCGTCGAAGAACTGCTGCCTCTTCGAGTACTCATTTTTCTTGTGTATCTTGTGCTTTACTGGAACTTCACCGTTAGGTCTGTGGTTTTTGTTTTTGCGCACAATCCTCTTGCGACCGTTCTGGTGCGGTTTTTTGGCGGTCGCTCCTTTGCGCACGTCACCCCTCGTCGAAGACCCAAGTGGTTCTGCGTCACCACCTCCTGCACCATCATCAACAGTGTAATCGTCTTCTCTTGTCGACTGTACTCCACCATTCTTGGTCTTGGACTTGTTTCTATTTGTCCTCTTACTGTTGCCGTTATTATTCTGCTGGTGACCGCGTGGCCTATCCTCATAATCATCGCCGTCATTTCCGTCCCGGTGTCGGTCTTTTGCCGGCCGTCTGATGTCACCACCACCACCGCCTCCACGGTCGTCGATAAATTCTACGTCATCGCCCGGCGGAAGTCTTTCAGTCTCCGGTACCCTGGAAATTTTGCCATTCTTCCTCGGCGGGTTCGACATGTACTCATACGTGCTCGGAGACTCGTATAACGCGTGACTTCGTTCGTTTCGGACCGGCCGAATCGCCCTCTGGACGGCTGACTCCGGCATAGTCCTGTGTCCATAACTTCCATACGAAGTGGCAGCGGCGGTTGACGGTCTTCCGCCATAATGACCGGTCGGCACATTTCCACTGACATAATTTCTGGATTGCAGTCCACTAGCACCGCCGTAATAACCGGATTTGCCACCAGCGCCACTACCGTAATATCCGGATTGACCACTGACGCCATCATCATAGTATCCGGATTGACCGCCGACGTCGCCGCCGTAATATCCGGCCGAATCGACGACGTTGGGTATGACGGTCGTCGTCAAGTAAACAATTGGCGATACGGTCATGGAGTCCAACCTAGGCGACAGGTACAACAGTGTTATGCCGCAGCACACGAACAACGACGATCGTTTCATATTTGTACGATGACAGCGGGTGCGGTACGACTGTACATTAATAACGATATCTGACTGCGGACATAAAAACTGCGATACTACGCGTGTAAAATAGTTACGCTTTCGCGTAGCGAAGGTGGTGGCGGCGGTAATGTAACTACGTTCTCTTCCATATCCCTCGCCACTTGCCAGCCATTGCGATATTGTTTCATTCTATAAAATGATATATATATTATATATATATATATATATACACGTATATCTACGTGTAGTAATAACATAATATCACGATGTTTGCCCATAACTATATATTTGTATACATATATATACGGGGTGATCCATTTAAAATAAAACACACATTATTTTAGAAATCAATAAAATTTTTGGAAATAATTCTTTAACTTAATTTTAACTCTTTACAAAAAAAAAAAAAAACATATTTGGAAAAAAATATTATATTTCGTACTATTTTTATCGTTATAATTTTCACATTTTTTTTAATAAATGGCAATATTAATTTTAAATTTTATTTTGAAGCAGAATAATAATATATAGAGTATTTTAACTATTAATATAAATCAATACTTTAAATACTATATTATACCTCGTAGACCATAGTGAAATTAAAATATTCTAAAAATTTTTAATAAATGATATTGAAAAAAAAATTAATAATAAATAAATTATTCTTTAAGAAAAATAACGTGAAAAAATATTTTCAAAAACGGTTATTTTATTTTTAAATAATTAATATCTTACGTTAAATGTATCATTCTGTATAGAATATGATTAAAAATTAACGATATTATAATTAAGAAATATGTGATTACTTTTGTATAAATAAATACACATTACTATTTTAATCTTGTTTTTTTTTTCTAATATTAATATACATATTATCAGAAATTTTTTAATAAATATTTTGTAAAATAATTTAATACACTACACTTTATTAGTGTCATTTGTCAGTCTTTTCTATTAATACACCCTGTATATATAATAATATTAAACGCTAGATAGTTTGTGGTTTTTCACGGTGCGCTTATTTTGCACGGCTGTCAGCATTTCCGGCCATATAGGTGTATATTATCGATATAGATAATAAGATTGCCAATCGTTGGGTATAGCAATATGTTTGAAAACACAATATTACGGTCGTGGGTTTCGAAAGGACACAGCATGGACTTTTCTGTGGCCAGGATTATTCCTACAACAATATGTTCAAGACCATTATCTGTAAGAATTCTATTGTTATTATACAGTAAGTATATTTAATAAATTGCATTATCTCATATCGTTATAAAATGCAACAATTTGCCAATAAAAAGTTGTTTTTTTTTATAAATTTTTCTAAAAATTATAAATTTTAATTATATTTGATACATTTATTGATGATTTTCCTAAGAAACACACACAAATACTATGCAAGTAGCTACAGGAAAATGTTTTAGTTAATTATGTGTTTTTGTGAGTAATGGACTATAAGTATATAATTATCAAATATTTTAATTTAAAAAAATTATGATATAAAACAGAGATACAACATGTTATATATAAAAAAAAGAAGAGAAATGCCATAAATCTTTTAAATAAAATCATTAGATACAAATGTAAATAAATAATATCTACCTATTTATTCTATGTTAAACACCTAAAATATCTAGTAAAAATTGATTTAAAAATCACTTAGATTATTAAATACAATAGTAAGATAATTTGATAACTTAATTTAAAATACAATAATATTATATAATATTAATTTTAATCGTTAAAACTATACTTATATAATGTTTCTTTTTTTTATATGTATAATTCTTAAATATTGTAAAGAAATTAAACAATTAATGTACTCATTTTTTTCATTATTATAGGCAAAATCAACCACGATTTTATTACTTATAAATTATTACTAAAACAAATAATTGTTATAAATGTTTTTTTCTTTTTAAGATGGTCCATTAATGGAATTCAAGAGACTTCAGAAGATTTTTGTAATTCAATAGTTTAAAAAAGAGAGATTAGCTAGGGACATATTTCAATTGTTATTCGATCCTTAAAACATTATAAACATAATTATAATTTCATCATTTTAAAAATTGGTAGTCACTAACCTATCGATCAAAAAAAGAAACATTAGAGATAAAAACTAAATAGGTGCAATCTGATGATGTAAGGAAAAAATCAAATTGTCATGTTTTTTTATAATTGAATTAATTGTGATGACGCCAATAAAATGGCGGTAACAAAATTAATGGTGTTGGCATCATAACCTCGATAAAATTAAAAACTGCGATGCTAAATACAATGGCGTTATGAGATTTGAAATCCCGATTTTATTGTATATTAGACAGTTTATTAAAAGTAAAAAATATTAATTACAGATCCACTAATAATGGTTTCGTTAACGAAAATATTGTAAAATTCGAGTGTACAAATAAATTAATAAAATCGACTCTTTATACCTAATTAAAGGTATTTATAGGTACTTGTATTTATACATATTACATTTTAAAGGTAACTCAATAGTGAACGGTTTATTTGTTTGACGTTACTTATCCAACCACTTCGTTAATCTTCTACTGCAGGCTTCATGAGAATTCAAATATTAATAGAAAATCATAATTTATTGCACACTTAAAATAAATACTTGGATAAAATAACGAAATAAATCTTTACTGATACCTATCACAGTGAGAAACAACGTTGATATAAAGATACTTTTTACGTAAAACGCTAATAATATCATAAATCATTTTATTTATTTTTTGAAAAATTATAAGAACTCAATAAATATAGAATATCACATCAATTTAATTGAATTACTGTTTTGTTTTATGCAATTATTTTGGTTTTGAGGTATTATGATAATCGCCATTAGGCATTATTTAACACTAAACAATACTTACTATTGAACAGAAAACTGTTTTCAGTTAAGTAATAAAAACTAGTTAAAAACTTTAAAAAAAAAACTATATTGTATATTTTATTATTATTATCATATATGTGTACCTATTTATAAAAATAATAAAATAAAGTTTATGTTAAATACGTAATAGTGAAAATCAAAAGCTTAAATCTTTATTAAAGACCTTTTTATAATTTAAAATTTTAATTACATAGTTCTCAATTTTAAAGTAAGTATTCTAAATAATATTAAAATCCAAAAACTGAAATTTATATTGTATTTGTCCATAAAATAATCAACTCCTCTTATTATATTTTAAGCTACGTACTAAAATTTTAAAACTTGTACCTCAAGGCTGAATCGAGTGATTTTGTAATACAGCTACAATAAGTACTACAATAATACAATGCAAAATAGAATTATAAAGATTTTAACTATTTCATTATTATTAGTCACAAAGAAGATAATAGAAAATAATACTATGATTTTATGACAAATGTTCTCGTCTCAAACTAAACAGATAAAACTACTCTCAAAGTTTATATTTAAAGTTTTATATATAAACGTCATTGTATTGAGTTAGGTACCTAGACATAATATAATTATGTTATGGTACAAGTTGTTTACTACGGTTCTAGAATATGTTTTTTTAGATCTTTCAATGTGTATATACTATATATATATAATATATATATAATATATATATATATATATATACACATAAAAGCCTAATTTTATACAAACTATAAAGGTTAAGAATTTGTTTTTATTTTCATATTATTCTTCTGTTAAAGTAAAGTATGACAAGATAAGACAAGATAAAAACGAATATTGAACAATATTAAATTGGCAGCAATATTATTAGAATCTGACCAATTTTAAATTGCAGTAACTATATCGATTTTACATCACCAACATCATTATTTAACGTGATCAATTATTATTATTATTTCTGAGTATAATTTAAAATTGTGTAGAATATTTTTTTTTATATGGACAGTGTATATTACAGTTGTATAATATTATAAACCTACGATTATTGAATAATTTTTATGCTATTTTCAGACTCAATCATCAAGGAAAGTAAGAATAAATATTTATAAGAATTGAATTAAAATCGGAGCACGCCATTAAGTTACACATAAATTAAAGCTGACCATTTTAAATTAAATTGAATAATGTATTAAAACCTAAGAATTAAGAGCAAAACAACTGTAAAGTTATTGTAATGTAAAAAATATAGATAATATTTCTTTATGGTATAATAGTTTATTATTAAATTTGTTACCTATATAATTTTACTTGATGAATACTTATTTTTTTAGGTAGGTACTGCTACATGTTTGTAAAAGAAAAAAATATTCTTTGAAAAATTTGCAAAAAAATAAAATTAATATTACAAATACTAAAAATTTGAAATATACAAAGAAAAATTAATACGTTTTAAAATTAATAAAATATTATTCTTAACTATTAACTATTTATATTCAAATGTATACACAAGATAATCATTACATGGTATATTAAATTTTTAAAACTGAATGATCTTCTGTTAGATCTTAATATTATGTTCTGATATTTACTAAAGCTTTGTTCGATATCACATAAACGTCTAGTAATGAAATATACCATAAAACATGCATTTTTTTGCATTTTTATAGTCGAAATATGCAATAATATTCATTTTATTCAAAATATACATCAATATGCATTTTGTCCAAAATATGTAAAAACATGCAAAATAAAAACAGCACTTATTATAAAGTGATTCGTGAACATTACTGACAAAAGCAATCAAAAGTTGCAAAAAAAAATACACTGTTGCATATTAATCATAGCCCTAATCATCACAATTTATCACTTATTCTTTAATAGATGCGTTTTGTTTGATAATTAACTACCTATACATTTTTTTTTTTTTTTGTTAGTATATGTAATACACAAATTATAATAGTTTATGTTCTATAACTATAATTTATTTGAATAACGTACATATGCTTATATTTTTTTTTAATTAATGAAAATATTAAAGTATTGTCTATAGATACATGATTATCGGATAAACTTTACCTGAATTTGTTTCTTGAGTTTTCAATAACTCTTATACCCTGGGATTAATACATTATAATTTCAACATAACCATAATTGTTTTCATAGAGAAACTTATGTTAAACAACATTATGTCAAACGTGTTTAACAGAAATTCAAAGCTAATCTAATATTGAACATCTTGATCAGTACTGAGTACAGCTAAACTTAATATCAAGCCTCGTTGATTTTTGATACAAACTATTTTGTTCAAGAAAATTCGAAATGTTTCTACTTAAATAAAGTATTTTGTTAAAATAATATTATTACAAAATAAATTTTAAAATAGTAATTTTTTTTATATATATTCTATAAGTATAAGGGATTCAAACGATTCAGTTGAGATCAAATACAATAATTGAAGTTAACTAATTTAGGAATCTTATAAAAAAAAAATAACAAATTATGATAATTTTTAACTGAAAATTTAACTGTGTGTCTTCCGTGTTGCTCATTTATATACTATCCAAAACATTCACATATATTACGTATTGTTATCATATAGATACTGTAATTTTAATATTTTTATAAAAAAATAAACATTAAGGGGTGATTATAATATATAACATTAAGCAATGTTAATTTTAAAAATCTAATAATTTTATAAAATAAATATCTTACTTAATACTGAAGTATATATTATATTTATACAAGTTTCGTAATAGTAACCTTGTTGTCGCTATGAAAAATTTATAATAATTTGTACATACTAAAAATAAAATAATAAAAAAATTAAATGATTTAGCCTTCTTACACACATATATAATTTGTTATGTCTTATAGCTTTTCAATAAAGAAATATAATAATAAATAATATATATATCTTTGAAAAGTATATTTTTACTGCAGAATTTCCACGATCGTTATAAGTTAAAGATAAGCAACCGAAATAATAAAAGCACAACGATAAAACTCGAAAAACATGATAAAAATACAAGTAGGCTGCAGTGAAATCATTATATTATCTTCTGTTGTTAATATGAATACCAAATGATTATAATTGATATATATATATATATATATATGTATATTTAACAGTCTAAAAAGATGTAAAATTAAAGGGAGGAGTAAAAGGCTAAAATGTATAGCGTGGGTACGGGGATTTAAAATAAAAACACTGTTGGCGTAGAAGAGATGTGATGTCATTGGTCCTGACGTCACGGAAGGGAGGCAGATTTCGATATAAAGGGAGAATATCACCCCTCGAGTCTGTCCGACGTGAACTAACTGGCCACTTTGAAAAGTTGTTGTTAACCGACGACTCTATCCTAAACACATACCACAGCAACACGGTAGTTTTTACACGCACCAGCTCTGAGAATATACACAGGTAACGCACTTATATTATTATAGTAGGTGCCTATTATATTTTATTTTTTAATTTAATATTAATATTATAATATTATGTTTATTAATATTGATTCAATTAAATTGATTTCTCAATATTTTAAATATGATATTATTAATTTAATTGAAGGAAAATAAAAACATTCTTATTTTTTTTTTTTTTTTAATACGTGTAGGTTTCAATCGATTAAAAAAAAATCATTTTTGCACAACGTAACATTCAATTTTTTCTTTAATTAAAAAACTCAAAAATATTTCAGAGAATCATAAATAATTAATTCAGAAAAATTTCAAAATTTAAATCATCGTTAAGAAAACGATGTTTCATTTTTAAATAAAATAAAATAAAATAATTTTTAGACGTAATAATATAATAAAAATAAAATACTTATATTTGATATAATATATTTTAAAATTTAAATAATGATATAATTCTACATACTTACTTTTTTTTTAAAAAAAATATATATTTTTAAATAAGATAGGTGTATAATATGTTTCTTATTTTTTAGATGATGTTTGTTTTAAATCTTACGGTACACGTATTGTATAGGTATTTGCGTTTTAGGCATTTCAAGTATAAATTTTAGCGATCTTGTAAGGAAGACTCAGCTTATAAACTTTTATTTCATTTTGTTATCTTACGTACCTAGTTATACAAAACAAATCATACTTTCAACAAAATTTAAAATCACTATTTTTATCAAGTAACTTTGTCCTAATACTTGTGTATCGTAGAAGCACCATTAAAACTTTCTTTAGCGGCTTAAAATAAATTTAAGCGAAATAACTTTTAAGATTTTAAGGGATAATACGTACTTAAGTCACGCAATACCAGCATCAAATAATGGAAATATTGCTTTAATTGTTATGCCCACTCGTGAAAAAATATTATGAATAAATAAAATGAATCATCAATACAATTAATGATTTTTATTCTACTCTGTTTCTAAAGTGTTTTCATTTCCGTAAAATGTTTGCGCATATCATATTCAACGTGCTTTAAAGTGTAAAAAATATATTTCGATTTTCAGAAAATATATTTATTTTTGTATGTTTGATCATTTTTTGTCAAACAAGCATGTCACGCTTGTATGTACGCGAATAAGCATTTTTTGATGATTCGAATAGGACATAGGCACATGATTTATCAAATGATTCTAAATCACGTCCAGAAGTCTAGGAATGGACCACGACTTGTTTCCGCCATATGCAGTTTGGAACTTCCCCAATCCGAGTTTTATTAATGAATTGATTTTTTAATGCATAACATCTTTAATTACCTCGTGAGTAGTAGCAGTGTTAAAGAGATGTAAAACGATAACAGAATTCGATTTTTCTGAATTTTTATTAGAATATAATATGTATGTATAGTACAACGCGATTAATAAATAATACCAGCAACTCTCGTTTTATCCTTTCTAAGTTATAACTATGAATTAATTCCAACTTTGATTTTTCGAATTTTTAAATGTTTTATAATTTTCCAAGTGAGAACCTCACTTCTTGCTGAAAATTATTAAGCAAACGATTTTTTGAAAATGATTATTTTGATCTAAATCAAAATTTGAAAGAAAAGTTCTAAGTTCTATATTGCATATCAAAATTCGTGGTATTAAGGTTTCAAAATACATGGTGGTCTATGACGGTAATATATATTATTTGAAAATTCCGAAAATCAGAATTTGAATAAATGCTTAATTTAATGATGAAATGTGAGTGTGCGTGCTCGGTGAATAATCCTATACTGGACGGATAACGGCACAACTAGCACGAACGCAATAATGTTTAATCAAGACGCATACTTTGTATTCCTTCAGTCCAGGCATAGTGCGTTGGTACATAAATAATATTATTGTTGTTATAATTATCATATCTCTCGAGCCTCGGTTAAGTGCAGCCGATAAATCCCACGTTTGTTTCTTCTTCAGCTATGTACGATAAATTATAATAATATCCCAGGCTAATACCACCATGTACGCGGTATACACGGTACACGGTTCGAGAGCCGATAATGGACCGTCGTCGTGTTGTTATCGCAGGTAGTTTTATCATTTATTCGTAGAAGAAGAGTATATACCTATGTAAAGTGTGTGTGTGTGGGTGTGTGGGTGGCTGGGTTTTGGATACCACTGAGACATATATACATGAACACATCCCATTCTATATTAAAATTATGTTAATAGGCGACGCGTATACCTATTATTATAATAATATATTAACATTGTGTATATTATACGTGTTTTTTACATTTATAATTATTATCAGCAACAACGACCATTGAGTTTTAAAATAAATAAGTATTAGATACACTAAAAAAAATAATATAATTATACAATTGCATTGTGTATGCCATATTGATCATTACTTTTAGATAGGTTGTTGGTGAAAAACAATAATTTTATGGATATCTTACACAGTCACATACGTCACTAGATTATTCAATCTTTTTGGAGGTTCACACTCTATTTGAAGATATTTTAGCTTCTCAGCTCTCTTTTGTATAAATACGGAGTTTTCGTGAAATGATGAGTATGAAGAAAATATAGTTGAAATATAAGTTTTTTCTTTTTTGCGATTTGTTGGTGTGAAATCTAATATAACCAACGCAGGGTTTGTAACGTATGTTTATCTGGAAATACCAAATGCTTAAGTTAAGTTTTATTTATATTTTTTTTATAATCTTCAAAAATACAGAGTAAAAAAAGAATATTTATGGGAAAGAACCCATTTATTTTAATGGATTTAATTTAATATGTATTAATTAAATATACAATTTTAATATACCTAATTTAATATAATATATATTTATAAGTATGTGTATGTTTATATGTGTTCGTATGTTTGTTTGAGTCTACCAATGTTCATCGAGAAGTATACATGAACATTTCGTGTTGTTAAGTAATATATTAGTAGCATTATAATTTAATACAGATGTTTATACGTAAAATGTCTGATCGTGTAAAGTATTCCTATTATATATTATTATTATATGTGGTCAGATTAAATTTGTTTCCAATAGCAATTTAAAAGACTTGACCGAAGAATCCAAAACGGCTTTTGAGACTTTATTTTAATCTACATAATTATAATATGGTCTGCGTATCGTATGTATTTTTAGTATTATTTATTCGCAACGCATATCGCGTAATCGGCTTCCATCCACATAAAACTGCACAAATGAGAGTTTTTACGGATTTTTCCGATTTAAAACATTGAATATTTTCAACTAAAAAAAATGTTCTGAACTAAGGGCACGGGTAACAACGAAATGACTTCGTGGAACAGAATCAAAAGTCCCAATTTAATTTGTTTTATTTCGAATCATTTCTCTGGAGAACAAATCCTATTGTAGTCTTGTAGGTTGACACTAACAAATATTTATTTTTATTATCATTTATTATTTGTAACTTAATGAAACTTGTAAATATTTAATATTTGTATTAGTTGTTAAAGGAATCATTTTCATATGAATAATAATGCAATGTATAACTGCCTATATTTTATTTTAATTTTTTTTGTCAATGATTTACTGATTCTATAGTATCAATAAAATACAAACATGTGTACTTATATTATTTTATATAATTTTGATGTTGCTAAAAATAATAATGAAATTTAATAAATTTTAAAATACTGGAATAAAACTCCAACCATTAGTAGGTAAATTATAATCCAAATCTACTAATAATTTGAATATTTCAACATTTTTAAAAAAGCCAACTTATTCTCAATTTATGGAAAAAAATTTTGGTGATTTTCATTTGAAAAAAAAATAAATTGGTATCTTTAGGACACTCTTAAAATGATAAAAGAATCAAAGTGTTTTACAATATGATCTTTAATATTATAACCTACAAACTTAAAGAACCTGAGTAAAATCAATATAAAAGGAATAAACGAAATTGGGTATTCTTATACAGGCAATATATGTTGAAAATTAAAACATATTTGTGTATCAATTCAAGCATTTTCAAGGAAATATAAGTAGCTAAATGCTTGATACAAAATTATCAAAAATGTATTATAAGCGATGATGCAGATCGCTGATTTTTCATCTATGTTGCGATTTTAAAACTAAACATCTACATACTATAAAAACGAAAGTGAACAATGTTCTGGAAAAAATATCCATTTTGAATACATATATTAAAAAAAGTATTTATTTTATAATTTAAAAATACAATTTCCGGAGTATCATCGCTGGATGTGTCTCTTCACTCAAGCCATACGCCTGTCAATTCAAATAATCTATCTTTTTTAGCTTATTGTAATAAGAAGTAGCATATTGTTGAATTTCTTAAATAAAAATTTAAAAAAACAAAATAAATTTTTTTTCTTTATTTTTAAAAAGCTAAGCATAATTTTTATGTTATTTTCTTTTTAACGAAAAATAAATTCGTCAGTACGTCTAAAATGTTTTTTTATAATTCATGTTAATGTCTAAAACCACTATAAATAACTGCCGAATGCCTGAACGAAAAACTACTGTTCTCTGTATGGCCTTTATATTGTACGCTAACAATTCTGGTGGCGTATATAGTCCTCTAAATAAATATTATTTTTTTGTACTTGAATTGAAATCGTATTTTGTATTTATTAAATATTTCGTGCATCGCATACATACCTACGAGTACGAACAATGATATTAGTATGGAAGGTTATAGAAATTCATTTATAATAATTCTGTTTTTCACAACATTGCGTGTCTACAATAACGTGTCACGCTGAAATACTGGTTTACACGAGAGAACTCTTGAATCCCTCGAATCCCGATACACGTAATAATATTAGTTTGACAAGTCCGCGCGAGTACATAACGTATAATATCGTAATCCGGAAGGTGATAAATTAACAACGCGTATTGATTGATTGATATGGAACGGGTCGGAAGAAAAAGTGTGCGCGATAAACGAAATTTTATAAATGGTACGTACTGTCAATAATATATTATTACGATGTGTACTATATTCAATGGTAAAACACGAATTTTTGTCGTACACTTATAGTGTAATAGTATTATGTGTGCTTACGTGCATATACCAACCGCGTATGACGTATGTGTACTAGTCGTCTATGACGCGCACGATGCGCTCTAATGGATACAATTTGTTTGGATACATTATGATGAAGAAAAGAGTCGTCATTGCGAGTACTGGGGACGAATAATAATAATCCGTTGCTTGCAGTTGGATTCTATGGAGTGTTATCGTTAGCAAGTGGGCTAAAGTGGTTGTCACACTGCCGAGACCTAATGAGCCGCATTTAATGAATATTAATTCGAAACCGTTATACGAAATTAATGAATACCTGAGTACGTTTCACCGAAGTTTTTTACGGTAGGTTCTCACACGAACTATTATCGTACCTATTGAATCATTGTAGTGTAAAAACGAGCGTCCCGTCTCGATATTGTTTTTTAATCCTTGTGATGAATCCCAAAATAATAACAGTACCTATTGCATAAACTAATAGTTAAACCTGACTCTGAATCAGACTATAAATAAGCATTTTGTTGCTTGAATAATTGAATCAAATAATTTTATCTATAACAATTATTATGATAAAAGTTAAAACATTTTACATTCAGTTTAGACATGATAAATGATAATAAAATACACAAATATTAATAATAAATTATATTATCATAATTTAATAATCATAATAAATGTAATTTCCTACGATATAATCGATATATTATTATATTAAATATATTCCTATAATAAATTAATGGATAAATGAAAAAGTCATCAAACTATAATTTTATAATATAAAACAAGTGTTGATAATATTCTACGTTTTCACAAGAAACATTATTCTTATAAAACAGATTACCTTAGCAATTCTCCGATTTTTAGACGATCATAAAACTCATTTTCTGCTCCAAAATCTCTAAACTTCATACATTTTTTACCTCTAGTTTTGATGATAACGAAAAATTATATTAATAATAATTATCCACCTTCATTATATCATCACCACTATTTGATAATTCTTCACTTCATTAAATAAAATAATATAATATGATTAAACAATGAATAAGTATGTCATACTCATTCATATAATCTTTAACTTGTCTTTTTTTTATTCCTATAAATCTCGTTTTTAATCTCAATCACTATTTTAAGTCCTAATTTAATCATCTGTTTTTCTATATATTATAGTAATTATCTTTGTACCATAAATTGCATATTATGTAAATTTTATATGTTATTTACTCGATAAAATAAATAATTAGAAAAATAATATTTAAAATATTTTATAGAAAGTCCGGTGAAATATTTTCTCATTTAACTGAATAGATTTATAGTTTCTAGTTTAATAAATATAATATGTTTCAGTAGTTCTCAGTAAATTGAATGTATTATAAAGATCTACGTATTATTTATGATTCTTATCTAAGCTATTTAGTGAAACATTAGTCCAAGTTTTAAATTTCTTAAAGATTTGATAATAAGAAGATGTAAAATAAGTTTAAGTACAATCATTTTGATTCCAAGAAAAAAAAAATTATTATTGAAGGTAAATTATAAATTAAAATCAAACACGTAACTTTATTTTTTATAATATAACTATGAAGTATATAATAATAACTGTTGTGTTAAAATAAAAAAAAAAACAAAAAACTGTATCTAAACTTAAAACAACAATTATCTAGAGTTAAAAAAAATACATATTAGATAAAACTAATTATCTTGTAATCGAAGTTAATATAAGACAATTAAAAGGTTTCTAAGTTTGTGTTTGTTGTTGTTCTACATTCATTTAATTGTTATATTATAGGTACCAGTTTTAGTAACTCGGTCTTACGCCCGTTTGTCTATAAAATAGAAATAAAACAAATAATACATTATTTCAATTGACAATAAATAGGTATTCAATGAAAATTCACCTGAAAATATAAATATATCATTACGTTTTATGTTGAATTCCTCGCTTAAAATAACTATCCTAATCATGACTCAAGAAAAACATAAAAGAGTATGTACAATACATTTTGTCAATTTCGTGAAGTAAAACAGAATCAAACTATTCAGATTTAAAATTCTTTTCATTATTTATAAATGTAAAAACAATACTTCACATTAATTTCCACTTTTAGTTCTTAATTAATTAGCATATTCGTTAAAATAATACACTTTTTAACGGATATTAAATAGACATGAAAAATATTTTTTACGAATGTTTAGTATGAATTAAAATCAAAATTATAATTTAATCAATAAAATATATATTAAGTTACACCATTACTGTTTATTACTGCATTAAATATTAAACCTGCATGACATAATTATTATAATACCAATGCAAAATCAAACAATACATTTTTTGTTCTTACATAAACAATAAATATAAAAAAAATACTAAAATATATCAAATAGATATATGTCCCCTACCCCCGTAAATATATTCTGGATCCGCGTCTGTGTATATTATACAACTTTGATAAAAAGAAAATTTACATTTCTGCAAAAAATTTAGTAAGTGAGATAGAACTGTTTTATCCAAAACCGACGTTATAGTTTATCTCTAGACTGAATTAGGACTAGTAATGTATTTATAACTTTTTTACAAGGAGAATTGGAGTTAAAAAACTTAACCTATGTAATTATAAAGTACCTACTTATAATGCCTTTAAAAATAAAAGTTATTTGTGTAGATGTAAAAAAAAATTTAAGCAATACATAACCCTACAAAACCTAAGTTATAATTATGTCTATTTATATACAGATATATTATACCTACTATAATTATATTAAATTTTGTTTATTATATATAGTAAATATAACAACTACCTACAGTGTACAGCGAACACTATAATAACAAAATATGATAAAATGTATATACTTTATTTCAAAATTAGACTATTCGAAATTAGTTTATTGCCACTATATACTCGCATTGTAATATCACATATTCAAATTTAATTAATTGATTTGTAAATTAAATAATTTATTTTAAAGTTTTTTCTCATAATTTCATTAGAATAGATGTCTAAAAAAAAAAAAAAAAATGTAAGAAAAATCTGAACTTATATATCCTTTCTAGTACGCCTTCTACAGTGAAAAAAAATATAGAAAATATTCATTGAATACTAAAATGTCTATAATAGTTTTTTATTAGGTATTTTACTATTATACAAACGTAATATTTGATTTAAATATAGTATATATATTATATATTACGGTTTATTGCAAAATACGTAATAATAATAATTATTATTATTAAAAGAACCAAAATATTTAAAATATTAATATACCTAATATAGTAATATAATATAAAGGTGATCATGCGTAATGTTTTGTTTATTTTAACGAAAGGTTTATTTATTAACATTTAACAAACTTCTGTTTGTGGTGTGTCTGTGTTCCGTATATTTCATCGAATCAAATCATCATAACACAAAATATAAAATATTGTACGATAACAACCGTAGCGGATGACTATAAATGGATATAAAGTACAAAACTACTGTATTAAAGATGATCCGCATAATCGGCAATTATCGACAAACTCGAGGTGGCTTGCGGCTCTTTATTGCAATAAAATCTGCAATCATTTTAATAATGTTATTACTGTTATTATTTCCCTGCGATACAATATCAATACCGTTTATAAAACACGTGTACCTATTGTTTATTTTTTTCGCATAAACCGTTTAACATGTAAATCCTATAACGTTGATACGTGAAAGTTAAAGTTTGGTTACAACCCATATAAATTCACCGTATAAATTCACCGCGGTAGCTGTACAAGCATAATAGTTGTACAACACACATGAGTCGAGCAATATATTTTATCGTACTTATTTTATAGTCCAGTCCATGAAACGAGGAATCTGCAGGGACGTCTACAGAAATGTAACATTCACACAGGGTGATTCACCAAGTACGTTTTCCCTTATGGACTATTTTATCATTAATTTTTGCATTTATTTAAATTCTGTTTTTTGTAAGTTTTAAGTTTGATTATAAAGACAATATTTTAAAATTCTTAGATTTGTTATGCCATTTAATAAGTTCCAAATGCGATCGAAACTTCTATTTTTAAATGATAGCCGTTTGTTTATTTGTTGTAAATTATTAAGCAGATAATTTTATTGAAAACGTTGATTTATTTAAATAAAAATCAACGAGTATTAAGTATCAAATTAAAATTAAAAACAAAAGATAATATCTATACAACAAATACAATAATATACCAAATACATCTAATATCTAGTACTACTATATGCTTACAGTATTATTATAACACAATAAAATTGCACAAATTAAGAATTAATAATAATAGATTAAAGTTAATGATAATAATTTTTAAATTATACCTAAATTAAAAAAAAAAAAAATGACTGACAATAAAAAAGTTTTAAATTTCTCATTTGGAAATAAAAATTCTATGACATTAGTTAAATGGCATAAAAAAAAAATTATTCAAAATAAAACCTTGAGGTTTGAGTATTCATAAAAAGTCCGAAATTCCATAAATCAGAATTTAAATAAATGCTTCATTAAAGGATAAAATGAGAATGAGCACGCTTGGTAGATCACCCTATATAAATAAACACGAGACACTCCTAAAGCAATTGTTATTTGAGAAAAAAAACAACTGAATTTGCGTGTAGGTTTGAGTTGTTTAAATCGAAAATCCGAAAATCCGATACACATGTGATTTACCTTAATGGCCTTGGAATTGTATTGGAATATACCTATTGTATATAGCATATTATTCTTGTCAGTGTAACACAAGAATCTGTCGCCTTGTATCCAACATTTTGTAAATGGGATTTACTAGCCGTGGCGGTCGAGAACATGAGAATGTTAAAAACCAATATTTCTCAATATAAGAATCAGATTACTATTATATGGACCGTTTTCCCAATGGGATAAAAATGATCAGCTGCAAAACGGACGCTATACTATAATATTATAGGTTTCGAGGGAAAATTCATTATGACTCTCTTCCACGAATAAACTCTTTTTCTTAACCCTTCATTTTATTTTATAAATCAAAAAATAATATTTGGCTCCCTTGATTACAGGAATTAAAACTTGTGTTAGAAATACATAGCAATAATGTAAAGCTTTGATCATTTTAAATCTACCTATCTTTTATAAATACTATATAATATTTTATTAAAATTATTTAAAATAGCTACTTGTGCAATATCGCTTCACGATAGTGTACTCGGCGCGCATAGTCATATACGCGTTTCAAATTAAATGAAACAAACTAAACTAAACCATATACACAAAATTTAATGACAATTCTGAGAAACAAAAAGTTAGATAGTTTCTTCCCTAGTATTGAAATTGCATTGCAATTGTACTATACTCTGCTAATATCTTATTGTTACGGCGAAATATCGTTTTCGGCCCTAAATATATTCAAAAACTATTTGCGATCGACTCTTTCAAAAGAAAAGTTAAATTCATAGTTTGCTGTTCTTTATATTGAAAATATTTTACTTCATTCCATTTCATGGGATGAATGTATTGACCAATTCGTTAAATAAATGTCAAGGAAAGTATTTTTATAAAAATATTATAATTAGCAAAAATAAAACAATGTACTTACGTAATTTAATCAGCATTTTATATAATAGTTTAAATTAATTAATTTCAATTTCAAATTTAATCATATTTACAAAATTGTTAATTATATAAGTTTATTTACATTTTTATTATAAATATTAATTTATATAGCTACATTAAAAAGATTTATAACTTATTATTTCATTATTTTTCTTATGATTTTTAATAAAATGTGTGGTAATTAAAATACTAAGGGATACATACATGAAGAATAGGTAAGAGTGTAGGTTGAACAATTTTTAGGGAAGAAGAAAGCTCTATGCTAATTTACTTAACTCAAATTTAAGAATAAAATTAATAAATTCCAAATTGTAGTAAAAGTATTTCATTTTTATAAAAAAAAGTTCTAAATCATAGGAAGGTTTAAATCCTTAAACATACTTATATTATTGTACTTATACATTATATACTTATGCGCCGGAGCGCAAAATATCTTAATCCATCCGACAGGATTTAAGACAGTTAAATAGTAAAAAACTAAGTGTGTATAAATGTCGCAATAGTAAGTAATATCAATGGTTTTAATTTAAATTAAATCTCTTAAATTTCAATTAATTAGTTATAAAAAAAAATTATTACTGTACTCTATATTTTATAAATTTATAATCATCAATTATATATTTCTTGCAAAAAAGTGCAAAAAATATTTCATACACTGGTTATTATCACTTGTAAGCACAACAAAATAAAAACAAAAAAATTATATACATAAAACAAAATAATATTATTCGTTAATCATTATATTATATGATAAATTATTTTCAAACAACGTGACTTAATGCTTTTTTATTTAAGCTAAAAGTCGAGCAAAAAAATGTATTTGCATAAACAACTTATAAGAATTAACTGACTTGAGTACTGAGTACAATTTAAAATATTGCTCCCTTGACAATTTGTTTGCTAACAAGGTATACATACGTATTAAGGATAAAGTTGACATACTTTACTAGCAGTAATGCACTTATCGTATGATATTTAAGTCTGCTGATCAACCATTTATTGGTATTTGATTGATATTCTCCAGTATGTTATCAAGGGGGTAGGTAATATATTTCTAAAAGCTTATACGAAGTTTCTAAAGAAAAATACGTATAAAAAATAATCATTTACTCATTGGTTTATTTAAAAATGTTAAATTCTCAACATAGTTTTGACTAAAAAAAAATATTAGTATAAGTGTAAGTATGACTCAATATAAAGCAATTGAAAAAAAATTAATATTATTAATTAATTATTTAGGTCTAATTCATAATAAGTACTTCAGTTTAAATAAATGAAGATAATAAATATTTTTAGAAACAATGAACAAATATAATGTTTTATTATATCATAATATCATGTGTTGAATATTTTAATAAACTTTTTCAAAAAGACAAAAATTAATAATAATTCTGAAAACTATATTATAATATTTTATTTAAAATATAATGTACCTTGTTTTACTGCACCACTGATTTTAGGGTATGAAATATTATTAAAATTGATCACTACAACAAAACGTTTAAACATTTATTTCTCTAATCCTATCTGATTCTGGAAAATTGAATAATATACATTGTACATACCTATGTCAAATACGTTGACATTTTCATCTTTATCTCTGATTTACATACTTTCATCTAAATTACAGAGAATATAAAACATATTATTAAACAATTCAAAGAAATATTTTAGATTTTACAGTATTATAAAGATGAAACGCTGACATTAAACTTATTGGATAAGTTGACATATAATTCTGACGACAGATTACAACTCGACTGTCAGACTATGTCAAATATATCTCAGTGCGTAATTTCGAGCAATGTCAGCCGACAGCCAGAGACATTGTTTTACAATAATTTCACCAAGAATGTGGTAACCTAATATTTATAAGCACAGCGATCCTTTTCCAACAACTTTAGAACAGTCATATTTTATTTACTGCAAAAAACCCTATATATTATTTCGTAAAGACGTTGATTAAAACAAATAAATAACAAAACACAAATAAAGGTCCAATATTCTTGAAAGTTCACAGCTATGTACCTTTCTACTATATCGGTCATTAATTATAGATTCTACGGACAGTAAAGACATTTGATATATGCCGATAAGATTTTCTTGAAAATTACCTTTTTTTGTCTTCTAACAATCTGTTTCTTATTCTATTTTTCCGTACACAAAATGATGTACTTTATCTGGAAAGAAAATTAACAACATAAATCTGTCCAAACATTTATTGCATTTTCACTCAGCTATTCATAATATAATCACCATGGACGATTTCATGAAGTATCCGAAAATTATTTCAATTGTAAATACTTATTAGGTATACAACGAATAATGATACTTGTAGAATCTATATCAATCATTTTCATACGACTTAAAATAATTAAATCATTAAAATGTTTATAGATTATATAACATAAGGTTTATACTTTAAAACCAATTAGGCGGTATGCAATTTTCAAAATATTTCATATGATAGGTAGTACAATAAATGTAAAGTTTAACGCATGAATTGAGAATATTCAAATAATTTAGCCAATTTTATTTCTAAACATACCTAAAGATATTTGGCCAATTCAATGACGGTTTACAACCACATCTTTATTGAGTCACTTTTTACAACCTACTCAACCGAAACAGTATTTCGTAGGTATGCATTTTCAGTTTTTATTTCAATTCAGCTATAATATTTAAACTTGACAAACACGATTGTAAAACAAAGATAGTTTTTTTTATGAAATATCAATCATAATCCTTTCAGTTCAACTCAATTCTATAACATCTAGGGCACTTTGTATTTTATCAACTTATTCGAATCATCAAAAATAGCAATTTAAAAAAAGTTTAAACAGATATATTTTTTATATTTATTTTTTTTGGAAAATAAAACTATATGAGATATTAAAATGGATTTATTCGGAAAAAAATTTTTGGAAAATAAAATATATTGACTAAATTAAACAATCTCTTATGCATAATTTTTAATAAACAAGATTAATTTAGTCTTTAAATTTTTATAGTAAAAAAACAAAATATTTATTATATATTAATACATTGATATTAATTTATTTTAATTTTTATCTATCTTACTTAATTTTAACTATGAAATACATACGTTATAATTAGTAATTTCTTAAATTTGAGTTTATTTTTATTATACCCATACGTATAGCAGCGAAAATGACGAAAACACACGTGTAAAAAAATAAAAATGCTTTAAAAACGGAATTATTCAATTAAAATAGAAATATACCAACTGACTTTTAATTTCTAAGATTTGGTATACCCAATAATTTAATGAGTTTAATCCTCTCAACGATTATAGCTAAATTATTTGAGCTAATAAAAAAAACATCAATGCCAAATATTGTCAAACTGAAAAGAATGAAATTATGAATTATGTAACCAAAAACGATATTGTTAAAAATAAGCTCTTAATTTAATGTTTGCCTTTTTTTCTTAAAATAGTACTCTTTCAATATATAATCATATACAACATTAAATCTACAAAGTACATATAAAAAAAACACAATTTGAAACATTTTACTGACCCAAAAAGAGTTTAAAAGCACATATTTTAATAACATCACTCTCACTATAACTTATTGTAGATATAACATACAATTCAAAATAATAATATAGCATAAATAAATTGCATCTAATTTAAAAATCTATACACATAAAAAATAAGTATTTTTTTTTTTTTATCCAACTGATGGTCTGTTATTAATAAATAATTATACAAGTTACTTATTGTAAATTACAGTAACTAACCTTGATAAAAGTTCAATACTCCAGACTAGAATCTTGTCATAACTTAGACTACCCAAATAATTGACTATTCAATGAAGGGCTCGACCATACTCTTTGTATGTATTACTCATCACAACTGTGAAATTGAACATTACGACTTTCATTATTTAATAATTAATTGTAGAACTTTTAAATCTTATGAACTTAAATTGTATACAAATCAATAAAATTATATATATATATATATATATATATATATATTAATACCTAATCTGCAGTTTTATTTTAACAATTAATTACACAAAAACATTATACTATTAAAATCTAAAATTTTAAAAATATTAAATAAGAAAAAGCACGTTTATGAGCCATGAGCCTTATATTTGTAAAAGTTATTATTAAGTAGATTTATATTTGACTGTTCTTATAAGAAAGGGTTGAATTTTCACAAGGGATTTGTCCCGTACACGATAAGGTCATTGTGTTAAAATAAAAACAAACAAAAAATCTATTATTTATCCTCAAGCAAATATAAGAAAAACACATTTAGAGTATAATTTAAAATGGTATATTCTTTACAAAATATCACCAAAAAAAACCTGTATTTAAAGATTTAAGAAGTTACCTGAATACATCAAAACAAAATCTTTTAAGTATAATTTTGAAAATAAATACTTACTTCAAGTACTTGGATAAAAAAAGAGCACACTTATAATATACTCGTATATATTCAGTTTTTATACCAGTTTCTATAATAAGTATTAATCGAAAAAAAAAAATCAAAGTATTTAACTATAAAAAAATTGCTTACGATCAATCGATAATAAATTATATTTAATTTTAGTAACAAATAATACAATTCAATATACATAATTCTAACAACACCTAATGCCTAATAATGTATTATGGGCAATGGCGGACAAATATTTACAATATTTTTTTATACATAGTTTAAAATCAGCAGACAATATTTCCATTAAAAATTTCGAAAAATATATCATATTAATTTAAGATAAAACCAATAATTGCAGATTAACGAACTATAGAAAACCAAAAAAATGTATTAATTGCTTTAGATAATACAAAATTCTTGAGATCAATTAATATTATAACGAGATTTATAATCTTAAAACCATTTTAATGATTTTATGAATTTGATAAATTATTTATTAATTACTTTTTTTTTATATTAAATACATTTAATTATAACTCAAAGTTAGGTTAAGTATTTAAAGACATCTATCTACTAGTTGAAAAATAGTGGTTAGGACAATTAGATGGAAGTATTAATTACCATTTCGTACCTCATTATTATAAATAATTATTGTTACTCATTCAAGGAAATAAAAATACCCTATAACATTAATGATTTTTGATTCTTTCTATAATTAATACATACAATTAAAAATTTAGTCATAAAATAAAAATAGTGTAAGATCTTACTATATGGCTAATGTAAAAACTCTAAATCATATCTGTATACAATTTTTTTCAAATTGATTGAATAACTGATTGAATATAAAATTATAGTAAGTATAGATAGTTTCATTTTGTATACAATATACACTTTTTTTTTTAAATTAAAATATTAAAATTAATAATCTGTACAGTATATGTACGATAAGCAAATTTAAAGTATAAAACCATGAGACGTGACTATACTGAGTATACGTCTCCAAGTGGCGGCACCCTAACGTTTTATACTGTAATAAATATTATGTCATATTATGCCTTTTCCTTTTAAATAGTTGGAAAATTTTTAAGTTTCTATAAATAGATATTTGGAATTTCTTACCTTTTTCTCTCTTCCCGAGTACCAATTAAATCCATTTTGCTATTAGAAACCTGGTTATTTACATGTTTAACACGTAAATACCGAATTTCAAGTATTTATATCAATTAATATTTAATTAAAAACATTTCATAATTTTTTATTTCTTAATTGTAATTTAAATACCAGTAATTTAGTATATTTAAATTTTTTATGACTAAAAATTTTATTTTTATTTTATGTTTCATATTTTCAAAACAACTAAACTGATTATTAAAAGTTATATACATTTTTAAAACATTAGTCATTACTTATTTTAAATAAAATACGATAATAGTTCCAACTTAACAAACTTTTTTTTTATTTATGAAAAATGACAAGATTTATTATAGCTATTTTGGTACTTATTGGTATAATTTTAAATTTTAAATTAATTAATTAATTAATTTTGCAATGATATGTGTTAATTATTCTTATAATACCTTAAAACATTTTTTGGAGTAGTAAAATGATTTGATTTTTAAATGTGATGCTTCTGGTACCTGAAAAAATAAATTCGGTTAGTATGTTTGAGCTCAAAACTAAAAACTTTTAATACTTTTAAAATTAACAGAGAAAAATAAAAAAAGCATAAACAAAATAGGAAAAACCGTAATTTTTATAGGAAACCAGTATTAATATTCACCAAGCCGATATTGTTTTATGGTGTTACTAAAAAATAAATAATAGTAGATAGGAATAGATACGATAAGTTCACAAAATTGACTTATATTATTATTTCTTCTTCGTGGTATAAGTTTCTAAATATTTTGACTCTTATTAAGCTATTTAAGTACAGACAATTGCAAATTTTGATTTTTTTTTTTTCAATAATAATATTTGTATTACATATGACAAAAATTTGGACGAAATTAGATAAACGAAAGCACCTCGGGTAGTATGACGATTACGGTAGATCCACTTTTATTTTATTGTTATAAGAGACTCGTCGTGTATTGTTATGAAGATGATTTTGTATAATTTTCCTGTTGTTGTTGTTGTTTTTGTTATTGTACATGAAACAATTTAACTGAGAGGGAAAGTAAAACTATTGTAGTTTCCACCTCAGTTATGGCACTACAAGAAAAAAAAATATTAAAATGAAGAATAACGATTTTAGTTATTTAACATGATATATTATCATGTTTTATACACACAATGACATTTTCAAATTCAATATTTTTGGTATAATTAGTTCAACTTATATTGTATCACTAATATTTAAATAAATTAAATAACATTATAAATACTTTTGTAATGTAGATTGAAGGCCGTTTTCTTGCAGAATCGTTTTTTTGTATAAAATGTTTTATCATACGTATTTCACAATGACAAGGTAAACTCGATACTTACGCTTTATCATAGCGGTTAAATATTTTATCATTTTATTATTATAATATTATCTAAAAATTAAAATTAATACAATTTAAAACAACCAATAAGGTGAATATTGATAAGGTGCTTGATATTTATGTTTAAACCTTTTATTTTTACCATTTGTGTACCTTCCATTTAAAAAAGATACTTGCAGTTGTTTGTTAATTTTCATTTCATTTTTAGTTCTAATAAGTAATAATATATTTTCGTCAGTATTTTTTTACTTTAACATATAAATATGCAATCACCATAATTAAAAAAAAAAACTCTTTAATACTACAATTTCTTTCAGTATTCACTTTTCAAGTAACTTAAATTCAATATTTTAATTCAAAATTTACTAAAACTGTAAAAAAAAATATATATTCAATTTAACTAATAAGTATAATTTTCTAATAACAAATTCAATGTTAAAAAAAATTAATTTTATATCAACTTAAATATTAAAATTGTTGTATGTTTATTGAAAATAATTATTAATTTAATAAAAAAAAATGCATATATTTCACATCAATATTCGTTCAGTGTTGAATATATCACAAGAAGTAATTAAAAAATATAAAATAATAAAAGTAATATACAGTTCCATAGTCTGAATAATAATTAACATATACATCAAACATATACTATTAAGAATATTTTTTGTTTGCCTCTTTAAATTGTTTAGTAAAAAAAAGCGATTTTTTTGTGAGATTTAAAATAAGAGTTTTATGTTGTTGGAAGAAGCACAGAACGTAACGAGAAGGCGTTTTTCACAGGCCATCAGTAAGGCCATAAATTATTTCAGTGTAAACGTTTTTCGTCAGATTAACATTTCAATTTCTCGTTTATGTGTTGTCTGATAAAAATTGTGGCGAAAAAACATAAAATTATTTTTACTATAAAACTCTTCTTTTTTAATACTTCTTTAGCAGTCGTATAGGATGAAGGAATGGTATAACGTTGATTAAAACAGTTTTTTCGGGTTTGATTTCGATTTAAATAAATTAATAAATAATAAATGGTAATAATACACAAATAATACTTCGTGCTTACTATTTAAGTTATAAACAGTATAAATTCATTAAGACAAGTGTCTCTTGAAACATCGTATGTATTCGTTACTGTTTAATTGTAATCAATTACAGGTATTATCTAACATAGTTATCTAGATCATTTAATTTTTGTTACATATGACTGTAAAACATTTAAGTAAGTAAAGGAGTGATAGGAGCCTTAAATGTGAATTTTAAAATAAATAACATAATATAATAAAGTAAAAATTAGGTCTAATAAAAATACATAATAAATTAAAGTATTATAAAAGTTTTTTAATACTACTCAATTTAATTTTATTAAAAAGTTTGATTTTTAGTATAATGTATATTATAATAATAACTGTATAAATAATAATCTAACTACGGTTCATTTTTAAATTAAGAAAAACTTTATTATTAAACTAATAAAAAATAATCGTCAATGATAATTTTATTATTATTTACTTTTTCTTACGTATCAAAGAAAAACTTTGGATCAAAATTTCATTATAAATTATTGATTTCGTTTTTAATTTTTGCTCCTTTTAAATCGGTTTTTCATTCCAACATTTAAACACTTCTCTTTCTATAAAACTATATCAGTTATACATTAATAGTTTAAGAGTGTACTATATATAGACTATATATTATTTACTAGTAAACATTTTAGGTTTCATCATTAAAAAAGTGATTAAATGAAAACCAAATTCTATTTATTTAGATTAGTAGTTTATAATATCTTACAATTATTAATGTTTTATAAGTATAATAGGTAGTATATAGTACCATTAACAGTATTCTTAAGAAAAATTAGTAAATTGTATTTTGTGGAATAATATGTATTTGTATGGAAAAAATAAAGTTTATCTTATATTATGCTAAGATGAGAATTTTTTTTTAAATTCAACAAATAAATATTGAATTATTGGTTCCTATTATATAATCTTGATTTAAAACAAAGATAATTTAAATTTTAAATTTACGTAATTGTGTAGCCACATTTTTGAGACTTGTTAATGGTTGAATAACGTCCATCAAAAAATGATGAACAATAAAAAAAATAAATATGACTAGTGATTTCCATCGTATTGTGTTTATCTTGGATTTGCACGTTTTGTTCAGTGATTGTTTCGCTTCAATGATGGTGTAGACCAATCAACCATAATGACGCATTGAAGATAAATCCTTTCCAAATGTTATAACTTTCGCCTTGGTAGAGATAAAACTTCACAACATTTCTGATTTTGGTTTTGGTTAATTCTAATAAATAATCAGAAAAGTTTTAAAACAGTATAATAAAATTGTAGGTAGGTACTTTAAATATTAACAATAGTGATTCCAAATGCAAACTATACGTTTACAATATTATACAACTTTTTTGATTTAATAAAACTCCGCAATTGAATAATTTTGAAATAAATTTTATAAATTTTATAATCGACAAAATGTATTCATTATTCATTTGTATTTTTTAGGTCGTCAAAAATATCTAAATATTTAAATCTCGTACCTATAATAATTATAGGATATTATATATACTATATATTATATATTATATAATAGATGTAAAAAATATTATTATTATGAAATATAAGCTAGGTAACCACCTATTTAAAATAATTATTTTTTTATGATACAGATTTAACAGAACTTAAAATATATTGATATGTTACATTTAATGTATCATGTATAATGGCGTACTTTAATTTTAGCTTAAGGCATACTTAATGAAATAAAGTGAACACGCATTACAAAATATTAATCATCAAATTTTCATTTAATCTTTCACTGCAGATTACTTATTCCATTATTCATAATTCCATATGGACACAGTCATAAAAAAATCACATTAATTACAGCGAGTGTATAATGTGAAAAAGACACATTCTACTTCAGTTTTCATTTTACAGTTTATACTGTATAAAAATTACTTATAAGATATTTAGTGTCACATAATTTTCAATAACTTTTTTTGTGAAACAAACATTATTCTAAATTGAGCTGTTAATATTAACGTAATAATACTCTTTTCTCTTATGTTATAAATTAATACTATACAAATACAAAAATTTAATATTAATATTATGTAATGGTTGAATATTCTGGTAATTTATATTATAAATATATATATTATATACAAAATTAAGATCTTGAAATATTATGAACACAATGTATAATATAAATTCACTGTGACATTATAAATGCATATTTCCTTTTTGTATGTACCTAAAGGATGCCTTAACTACTTTTACCAGTTATACCCTTATCATCTAACCAATTATTTCGGTTGACATTGTCTTAACAATGTATATTATTTAAACGTTCTTACTAAACTATAAAAAAGAACCGACGTACCTAATTGGCGCTTTGATGCCAACCGCAGAAATCAGCGATAAACTGAAAACAACAAAAAAAGGAGCATACTATTTTAAAATTTAACAAATGCAAGTGATAATTACTCGTGATAATTTATATAAAATAAAATCTACCATAAATATAATATGAAATAATAATAATTTATGTTCGTTAATATATTATGGATATGAATATACACAGTATAGTACTATAGTAAATATTATTTAATTAAAGTATTACGATTACTTTGTAGTACTAGCTGCAGATATTGTTATTCGTTTATCTGATATTGTCATTAGGATTAATGTTACAATAATATATTTAATAAAACATAATAATAAATTGCTAGCGGTTATACGTACTCTGTTCGACATATATCGCATGTACATTATACGTAGTTTATCAAAGCTGTTTGACAAGAAAAAAAATCATCAAGAAATCTGTTCAAAATATACAAATGTCGTATTTGCGTTTTCCTTGAAAGCAAATCGTCTCGATCTAACTGAAACCTACACCGTAAGTTTGTATTTTATGGTCTATTTTCAAACTTATCATTTCAATTGTCGTGTAGTTTTCCACTGTGTTATTTTTTTCCTCTTGTTTATTACTCATGTCGAGTAACCAAAAAATAATATGACTTTGTGGGTAGTGGCTTTATATACATGTATATTATTTTTATACGACACCTCATCATTTATTCGCCTGGCAACAAGGAAAAACATGTTTTCGTTACTGCCACTCGGGGAAAACATATTCGCCAACTGCACTACATAATATGTGACACCACTTTATATATTTTTTTTTTTGCGATTTTGCGTTGTCCTCCGAAAGATGTTCAACAATATCAACATTAATATCAACAAGTGATAAGGATATCGCAGCATTTAGCGATGATTATAATTAATTTCTACCGTGGTGAATAGTCGTAACAAAGTTAATTTATTCTGTCAGCCTATTTAAATACCCCCAAGGGACAATTTTCCATATAAGCATTATTTCCCGGACCGATAACAATAAAGAACTAATGAAACTTCATTGTCTTCTCCCATTCAATGGGTTCTGTTTGTCGGCTGATAATAATTTTCAATATAAACATCACAAATTCAATGGCCTTATAAACATAAAAAATAAACACTATTGCGTTTTCTTCGTAATAATGAAAAATGTGATTTTTTTTACTCATAAACATTTTAACTTTTCGACATAGTAAATTCATTGGTTACAAAGCAAAACATTTTAAACGATTGTTTAATGTATTCCTATAATGTAGAAATTATTATCAAATTAAAAAGTATATGTAATTTATACAATTAGATTCAACTATAACATAGATAATAAAAATATGAACATGAAATATACTCTTTTCCTTATCAAAATTAAATAAATTTTAAATTATGTTATAATTTATTAATGATTGAATTTAAATAACTAATTCTTAAATTATATTGTGTATATTTGTATCATATACACGAGTATGATTATAATTTTAATTTAAGTAACCCAAATTCCAAATTAAACAAAATTGTGTGAATTATCTTTTAAACTTGTGAGTAATACAATTATTAAGATCCCTCTTTTTAACAGAAATTTTTATGTACTTTTTTTCCTCACTGAAAACATTTTCTTTTAAGTTATACTCCACATATATAAAAATTCTTTTTTATTCAACGACCAAAATACATAGAAAATGGGTTATGGGCGGAATAATAATGAAAACACTTTAACGAAACTAACGAATTCTAAAACTGTGGTATGAAAATATTTTTAAAGATTTTTTTTTCTTATTTATACATTTTATTTTAAAAACCTACGAATACACTATGTACAAAATATGAGATTTATAAATATTCCTCTTCATTTAATCGTTTTATAATAAACTTAAAACTTCAATAGTAAACACTTTATGTTCTTCCGATTAACAATAATAATAATAATAAAAGAACACTTTTATAATGCAAAAAAATATAGTATAATGTGTATATATTTGTTTTTAATATATAGTATATTCTATCTACAGTCGATAACTTTTTTTAAAAATATATCAGTTTCAATAAAAAAAATGGTTGAATAAATAATTTTTAAAGTTAAGTAAAAATAAAACTTTTTATTAGTTTCATTAAAATAAAATTCCAAAAGTAAAAAAAAAAAAAAACAATATTGTAAAAATGTATAAATATTTTCCTGTGTATATTTCAAATGAAAATTCAATTTTGAACGTAAGTAGGTATAGATATAATAAACTATATTCTCCGTAGATAGGTACTTATTAGATTATACATTTAAAAATCTTGTAAATTACTAAGCATATTAAGCCTAACTTAAATTAATATATCCTAATAGATATTTATCAATAATATAATATACAGAATTAATTTTGAATATAAGAGTCATTTCTTCATTTCTTATATACCTACCTATTTATTTATATTGTATACTCTACCGTGTACACTTTTGGTATGTGTAAGAGTTATCAATAATCAATGTATGTAAGAATTTTTCATGTATTTTAAAATCTCGTGGCTAAAAAATTAAAATTTATTACCCATAAATTATTATACATCTTAAGAAGTCAAATAAATTTACCTATGGTTTCTTTTTTATTTAAGCGTTAAATACTAAAAATCTTTTGTGTTAATACAAATAACTAATTAGCAAGTTAATTTCGAACCCGACATAAAATAATTCAAATTAAATAAATTACATAATTTATAAAACAATAAATAATTTAATGTAAAGCCCGATATCAAAATTAAAACTAAATATCGAAGCCAAACTATAGAAGCGAAAATTAAACCATAACTTGATTTTTATTTTACTTTTTTTTTTTTAGGACAAAATGCATCATAGTTGTTGCATGTGGATTTTAGTGATCGCAACAGCGGTATGGACGGATGCAATGGCAGGACACGAAGACAAAGTGGGGATTAAAAGTCAACAGGCGCAGCAACAGCAACAATCCGATATTATGCAAACAATGGCGGACGGTCATCCGTCAATGCATATGACGTCTCCGGCAGAGAGTTATTTCAACGATCCGCTGGGTCCGTTGGGCTATCTGGCCAAACGTGCTCACAAGCAATACGGATTTGGACTAGGCAAACGTCTTTACCGGCAATATGAGTTCGGGTTAGGCAAACGGTCGACGTCAAAGCAGTACGGATTCGGTCTGGGCAAACGGGCTGCGCTCAAGCAGTACGAGTTCGGCTTAGGAAAACGGGCTTCGCCATCATCCTTCTATAGTTTTGGTCTGGGACGGAGAGCTACGCCACAATACAATTTTGGAATCGGAAAACGGGTGAGATCGCATAAGACATTGCAAATAATTTGTTTTTTTTTTTTTTTTAATAAAAACTACAATACTTTAATGATTCGTTATTTTGACACGAAATAAAAATAAAGAGTGAATGAAAAGATAATGATGGTATGTTATAACAGAAAAAAAATTATGAATGCGCCTATATGGGTCTTAAATTTTATTTTCAAAATCTGAACTTAATTTTATTTGTGTATGTGTGTGTGTTTTTTTTTTAATTTTAAGTTGGTAAATATTAGTTATAGCAAGAATAAATTTCTGAATCCCTTAAAGTTTATTAAGTCAAGTGAGAGATATTTAAAGAGATACGATAACTCTGAATTCAATTAATTTTAAACTGTAATCGGGAAAATACAAAATTTTTAAATAATAAATATTTCATTTTTGGTACAATTATGCTTGGACATCAAATTTATTTGATAGCAACCAATGATAGTTTTCAATCATATCAAAATTAGAATTACAATGAGTATCCTCATTTAAACGATATATTACCTATAGATGGTACTGTAAAAAATTTAATTTATAGTTAAAATTATTCAACAAAACAAATTAGTCTATTTACATTTCTATGGCATGGGTGAAGGATGAAGATTTTTACTAATTTATGCATTAACAAATTAGAATGTTTAATAAAAGTATGCAAACTAGTTATTATTGTGCAAATCGCAATATAATATATGCCTACGGTGTACATGATACTTATTCTAGTCAATAATAACAATTGATCGTTATACTTTATTATAATATATTACTCATTGTAAGTACTAAGTATTATAATATATATTTTCCGATAGATATGTAGGTACTAAAAATATGGACAACAAGATTTTTATATTAACGGTTTTGACATGTGATTTATTTTAAGAAAGTAGGCAGCCTAATGTAGTTTTAGCTGTAGTGTAACTTCATAATAATTATGTCTTATGTAGTTGATATGAGCTTATTTAGACTAATATGTACTTAATCTTCATAAAATATGTCCCATGTACTAATCCAGTATAACGTTTAATGCTTTGAAAACAATTTAAGTTGGTAAAATGAAAATAGGTTTGCTTTAACCAAAGTTAATTAAAATGTTTAACCTAACTATATATTTTTTTAAATAAGATAAAATGTAATATTTGAGTTGTTTTTATTTCTACAATTATATTTGAAGCACTTTTCGTTGAATTAATTAGTCTCGTGGATCTTAAAAGTGACAAGAAGAGAAAATTGAATCGTTTTTTGATTAAAATTTCAATTAAGTAGTTTGCGGTAGTAATTTTGCATCTTAATCATTCGACCATTAATTCGCAGCTGAAAATAAAATAAACAAATATAATATAATTCAATCATACAACTGCTGAAAATATATTGATAATTAATATTAATAATAATTACGGTTTAATTTATTCCAATTTTCGTTTATAGTAAACTTATTAAAGAGCACATACTACCTATATTAAATCATTAATACTACATACACTATACATACTTACATACTGTGTATACAAATACAATTTTGTATTAAAAGCCGTCATAATTCTATGATATACTATATAATAAGTAATAACTTACCTTGATGCAGTTGCGTTTCAAGACGAATACCACGATATACCATTTTATAACAGGATATTATATAACACGCATTGTACTTTTATGGATGTTTTTATCATCATAGAATGACGCCCTGCCACTATAATAGTATAATGTATTAATATATAATGTAGTTCATAGACATATCAGATATATAGATTATAATTGAGATCTAATAATTACACCAGAATTTTGTTTTAACCATACACTATTATAGGAGAGAAATAAGTCAAATGCCGTATTAAAAACTAAACTAACTTACTTATATCCTAACCGTTTTTTGTTTATTTTTGTACTAGACGTTAATATCGGTTATTAATCGTGACCAATTTATTATTAATTTTTGTTATATCTACTTACAACAAATTAAAAAGCGCTTTTGAATAAAAATAAAATGTACCTATGTATAATAATTTACAAGTAAAATTAATCCACGGATACTAGACTGGAAGGAATAAAATGTATATTATTATAAAATCCAAGCTATAGCAGTGTTAAGACATTATATACATAGACCGACAATAATATTATGTTGAATAATAAATACAAATTCGGATTAAGGAGAGAGAAAGAGGTAAAATGGAGTAGATCTAATGATGCGAGTATGCAATAAGAATTCTGAAAACAGATTTGGATTTGTCACAGTGTACCTGCTTGAAGTCGACTTTCTCACATCTTTGATATTTTATGTCTAAAAGGTTACATAAAGACAGATTTTGAATTCTATTTTTTTGTTTTTCTATTCACTTTGATGTGACTTATAAAAATAAAATAGAAACGCGGAAGAGTCGATCTCGAGTAGATCAAATGACAAAATATTCAAATCTTTATCGCGTTATTAAATACGTGAGAATATAATATATAACGCGTCGAGCAAAAAACCCTCCCAATCCCCCTTGACTGTGTTTTTATTTTTTTTTCTCCCCCAGGCCTCGTCAACGGAAATAATCCGGACTCGGCTAAATTCGAATAATAGTATGCAGACGATTCTCGATAATTCGAATTTCAAGGAAGGTAAAAATTAATTCGACTTATTTCGAGATACAAATATTGCATTGAGTGTATAGGAGTTCTGTAGGGACAAAAAAAAATTCGAGTCATCGAGACCGGCCGACTGTATGATATTGTAATATTTATACTTTAAGGTTATTTTGGGTAAATAACGAGCGTGTAACTAGGTATATAATATTACCCTGAGCTAGAGGGTATCCACACCGGTGGTCCTCCCTCCTCGCGCCATTTCACGTTATGTTTTTCACTTTTATTATCGAATTTACTTATTGTATTGTATGTAAATATTACAGATTGTAAATATTCTATAAAAAAAAAAAAAATAATAATAATAAAAAACTATTTAATATGATAATATACCTATACGTCTTTGACCGTACGTTTGATACGAGATTGTAACGCCAACAGGTGTCGCAGCCGTCGTTCTTAAACGTGGACGATCGGGAATCGGACTACACGTACAACGACTTGTCGGAGGAGAGGAAGAGGACGGCCGACGATATGGGTCACGGCCAGCGGTTCGCTTTCGGGCTGGGCAAACGAGGTGCGGGGGCGGAATGGGAAGACGGCGACGGCGAAGGCGACGACTCGGCGCCCATGTGGCACCCGGCCGTCAGACGGGCACGTCTACAGTACGGATTCGGACTTGGCAAAAGGGCTGACCGCGACTATGACGCCGCCGCGGGTACGGAGTACGCGGATTCGCTACAATTAGCCGACGACGTCGCCGCCGCTGACATCAATAACTAAACAAAAATAACAAATTTTCACCCAAACACACACACACACACACACACACACACACAGACAAATACAATATATACACAAGCGAACAGCCCCGTAAACGTATTATAGGTGGAGATTAGTTTGTTTTTTTTTTGGGAGGGGGGAGGGACTTAGCCTCTCGATACGATTTTCTTTTTTTTTTTTTTTTTTTGATTTTAACGTTTAACAAATATTGTTATATTTCATAACGTCCAATACGGTATAACGATCTGTTAAACTATACCGCGGTGTATGGTATTTTTGGCCCGACTATTCCCAAACCGTCTCTCGTCTTGGAAATAAAATAAAATGTATTTTATCAGAAGTATATTCGAAAACTGCAATTAAACAGTTCAACATATGTTTTTGGTTTTTTTTTTTTTTTTGTTATTGAAATATTTTAATGTATCTGATTTTTGTTAACTTTCATTAAAATAATGACGTGTTGTATCATCATGATTCATGTTTAATTGTATAAAATAACCAAAAGCCAATTAAATATAATATAATATAATATAATTATACTTATAATAAGAAAGGGAACATATAAACAATTGAAACATAGTGGTTTTCGTATTTGTTTGCATTTTTAAACGAATGATTCATTAAAAAAAAAAAAAAAAAAATTAAGCCCCACTAATATTCGATTAAATCTCCACCTATGAAACATTTACAATCATGCATAATGTTTTATAAAATTCAGTATCTACACTCAACTCACAGAAACGTATTATTAAAAAAAAACTAATAAAATTACAATAATAAAGAAAACAGACCGACGATTTATTAATGATTTGTTTTTCTTACAGTGCCAAATTATAATTATACCATAATATTATATTGTGTGTGATTTTACACACGTAAAACTCCGTTTGCTTATTATTATTAAATACGATTATTTAGTATAGTGTAAGATTATGTCTAGCTATTTGCGATTTATGTTGTTATATAATATGAAGTGGATTTTACGGATGGATTATATCTAATGGGTTAAAATTACTTGTATCATTGATAATAGATAGTTATCCATACACCAATAATATTGATTTTTATGTAATGAAAATTGTACGTTTCTAAAATGCAAATGATACCACATACTTACAGGTTTTACTTCGCGCTTCCCCGTATCAGTTGTTTGGCATAATTTAAGGGCAATACCGCAACGAACGTAGATACAGTGACAGGAATTATTTAAATTATTTTAATGGTCATTATCATAAATGGGATGTCATTAAATTTTAACATTAACAGTGATGAATCGTAGTTTATTCAAAATAAACATATTAATATTATGTTTAGATATGAGTAGGTATAATACATTATATTATTATACTCCTAAAATCAACGTTATTTTCTCTCTACTATATTATGATTTTTCAAAGCCAACTGATGTCTTGTCTCCAACAATTAATGAAATGTTAAAAGTCGAATATGAAAAATTCAAATAAAATGCGTATTTTTTTATATACAAAGATTCTGTAAAATTCCAATCGAAATAAATTCATATCCTCTTAGTAATATAGTTTGTGAATCACATTTTCCTTTTTTTTCTTCTCTTTGTATTAATATGATATTGTTACATTTAGTTATGCATGGCTTATTGAAATTGTAAAATATACAAAATTCAGTAATGTAAAATTTATCATATAAAGGTCTTAACGTTAAATCTACACCTAATAAATATATATACATGTATATATATATATATATTTATGATCATATTATACGTTTATTTAAATATAAAATATAGTATTATAAACCTTATCGCTTTAAATATGACAGTTTACGAATAAATTATATACTACAAATTTATATTTAATTAATAAACTATAGTAACAATTTATCTACTTATATTATCAATATAGACTATATTCAAATAAAATATTATTTTATAAATACACTTTTATAATTGCACTACTACTTACATATTGTATTAACCATAACATTAAACTAGGATTATAAAATAACTCAAATAAAAATAAATCTCTTCCAGAAAATCACTTTTAACAGCATAATACGTTTCTAGATATAAACATCCTTATTTATTTTTTCATTAATGTATCCGATTAAAATATGCCAAAATATTAATTAATTTCCCATTACAGCTGTATATTTAAGATTTACATTGTTTACTATTCAATTTATAACCATTTTTATTATTTAAAATACCACAAAAATTCCTAATATAATTGTATTATGAACATTTGTTTTTCTCTTTCCTAACTATGATTTAAACAAACATATATTATTTTAAACATTTTCAATATATGAAAGGAAAATTCAAATACTAGTGGCTGACGATTAATCACTCGTATTTCATCGCTACTTGAAAGTTTCAGTACAAACAAATTAATAGTTCATGTTATTGCTTTAAATTTTTAATTTAAAACAACGGTAAAACATCGAATTTATAAAACTTTTTGAGGTGGAGCTTAGTATAGTATAAATTATCTCCTTTATATGAATATAGTATAATAAACAATCAACAAATATATTAAATAGTAAGTAATCGAAAAAATAAAAGCATAATTTTAGCAAAAATTTTCAAACATTGCTTAGATATTTTTAAATAACAATCACGAAATTGAACATTTTACTGAAAAATTCTAAAAATATCATTAAGAATATATGATGTAAATTAGTTATTGCCTCTTCAAAGTTCCGACCTTCTTGTATATAGAGAAGAAAAGAACATCAAATGTAAAAGTAACATTATTATTAACTAACAGAATATATTTATTTATTAAAGTGTTATACCTACTACTACCTAGTAACGACATGAGTGATCGCCATGTATACAAGAAATGTTAATAAAATATTACATAAAACCCAACATTTAAAGTTATATTTTTTATAGGCAAATTGTGAAATATTAATTTTATTTAATTCTTTGAATAGTAACACAATATTCACTATTTACTAATGATTCAGAAAAATAATTACCATATGCTTGTGAAACTTAAAACATTTTATGTATACATATATAGGTTACTAATACAGTGATGTGTATTCCAGTAAAATAATTGTACTGCTATAATGAATATAACCTCACCTATTCAAACAAATTTACATAAAATTCCTAAAATATTATTTTACAAAAGATACAATTTAAGCTTGCTACGGTACTAAATATGCTGAATTAACCATAGTAGAAACAAATTCGATAAATAAATAAATACATAGTTAAATTAATAAAATTATAATGATTCTGATATCAAAATAAAATACTTTGTATATTGTTAACATTAATAAAACGCATAAATTATTTTAGTTGTAGTGTGACGTTCAAAATCATAATAAATATATAAAAAATTAATATGACAATGATTATTTTTTGTTAAAACAAATTTACTTAATATTGAACAAATGAACTCAACAGAATTAATTATTAAACGATGTACCTAGGTTTTAGTAAAATACTAATTCGTATAAAAAATAATAGTATACAATACTTAGATACTATATTGAAATAATAAACAAAATTTAATTTACTACAACACCAAGATATTTTTTTTAAGGAACTCACGATCAAAATAATTTTATACATACCTGATGGCTGCGGAAAGATGTTAAATTTCATACAAATGACAACGACTGTGAAGACTTACGCAAGGTGTCCATTTAAAGAAGATGTAAAAGTGTCTTTGTTTCCAAAAATGCATAGAACGCTTTTCCTTTTAAACCATTATAGTTTTGAGTACATATTCCATGCATAATAAAAAAAAAAAATAAAAATAAAAAATGTATAAAAAAAAAACGTATTTATTAAACACAAACCTATATTGATGTATGGTATTCAATAAAAAAAATGTATTGATAAGTACAGTGCAAGTATCCAGTATAAAATGTTTTCAGAATATTCCGAACAGATAAGGAATGGTGAAATGTAGGTATTTGTTGCCATTATGTTAACATACATGATTAATGAAAATAGTGTTGTACATTACGTACCTAATATCATAAGTTTGCGATAAAAAGAAACTAACTATTAACTACCTATTTATGTATTTATACTATATTTCGAGTTTTATTTTTGTTATGAAGGTAATAAAATTATTTTGAATCGATAAGATACACATTTTATTTTATACTTATTAAGAAATTTTTTCAAAGCTTAGTCCAACACTTGCCATTGAATATTTATAAATCTATTTTTATTTAAATTTTTTATAACGTAGTACACTAACGTTGAATAATTGGACATGATGTTAAGTGCATCGAAATTAAAGGGGATCTTATTGAACAGGTTAACAACTCTCGTAGATGAAAATTGATTTTCAAAATAAAGTGTAGGTATTTGATTCTGATTATTTTACAATATAAAATGCTGTGTTAATTAATTCATGTATGTTAAATGACATTAATTAATTTTCACCTTCACTCCTTTTTATCTTGTTGAGTTCTCATACAAATTGATATTATATTAAATAATTTATTTAATAGGTGACTTGATCATAAAAAACGAACAAGTTCAAAACACCATTTAGTATGAAAATTTTTCAAAAATACTATTTAAGCATTTATTTTTATATTCACTCATTGTGAATATCATTTATCCTAAAAATTATTTGAATGAATAAAGATTTTTGAAAAAGAAAAAAAATCTTTAATACAAATATAGTTATATTACAACTATACTGACTTTATTTATTAAGAAAAAACACTGTATATATGTTTATGTACCTACCTATATTTTATTATAATCCCATCAACGAAGAGTTAATTAACCAAAGTAACTATATTATATAAGACATATAGTACCTATACGCTTTACAGATATACCTAACACTTAATAATACTGAACTTGAATTAATTTATGAAACAGTAAATTTCTGTTTGTTTTCATTAAACATGACCATTTTTAAAATTAATTACTTATTCCTGCTTCTTAATTTAGGCCAATAAGACGCAGGATTTCATATAAATAAATATAATGTGTTGCGTCATTATTAAGCAATGAAAATTGTTTTTAACGAAAGACGTGAATATAATTCAACTCTTATCCTCAACAAAGCTTCTAGAAACAGGTAAAATCTAATAATTAAAACAAATTATATTTTTGCCAAAATTTAATTAACGACTATTTAAAAAACATTTTATTTTCAATCAATTTAAATATAAATCTTAACATTGCATTAAATTAATTGAAGGATATAATTACTGTTATATAAAGACCATAGGTTGCAGCGAGGTTTTGAAATGAAAACACTTAATTTTGAAATTGTTCCTTTAATCATTTACAGAAAAAATAAATTAACCTTATGACTCAGCGGTGTCAGTTTTGTTCATGGAAAATGATCAATCGCTGAAAAATATTTTTGTTGCACAAATATATGAACATTAAAAATATTTATGAAATTCTTATAATAAAAAATAATAATAAATATGTACTTATATAGTCATTGTTTATCAAAATAGTAATTCTATTCCTGAAATGCATTTTAAAAAAAACGTCATTATTTATTATTATCAGATGCCAGAAAAATGAATCCACGTCAGTGGTATATCAAAATTGTCTATTTAGGACGCCGTTTAATTTTTTTTTTTTGCACTATTGAAAATTTGAAATTTTTCGTTAACGAAAGGTAACATTGACAAGTCCTGGACCACGGCCAATGAATTGGCTGTTATATAATTAATTGTATCCAATTCTTTCTGTTTTATTGTTAGACAAGATTTTTTTTAAGAGTTCAATAATGATTTCCGCTGTATAAACTTTCCTATCATTTTTTTTTTTTTTTTAGATAAACAGTTATTTCAAAATACATATCTAGGTATCGTACGGATTTACAATGGACCTATATATTTGGCAAAGTTACTTAAAAGTTAAAATAATATAGCACGCGCAATCGTATCGTGCCCCATTTTTCGTTGTACCTACCTAGGTGGCCAGGTACCTACCTTTGGACTCTGGATCACTCAACTCGCCCATAATCCATCTTAACCTATTTATAAATTAGATATCTATACACAATAGCTAATTAACTGCCTATTCGTACGATTTGAGTCAATGACGTATTTAGAATTAATTTGAGAGGGGAGATATGACTAAAATAGATAGGTAGGTAGGTACTATAAATTTATTATAACTTTATACCTAATATATTATACATAGGACTCGGATATTGAAGCATAATAAGCAACAAAAAAATCACACAATTGTTTTAAAAATGCAAAATAAGGCATATTTATTTAAAAAAAAAATCATTAACAAAAAAGCACGACCAAAAATTAACATGAACTATCTAATAGTTATAAAAATGAATGAAAACAAATTGAAAAATTAATTTAAATTAAAAAAAAATATATTTACCATGTATTTCCCTAAATTACAGGAGTGAAACTGAATCTATTGTCTGACAGAATATTTTTTACGTGGAAAACGAACTCTCTAAATCTACTGAAGTGATCGGTGCATACTTCATACAAGAGGTTTAAAATTACAACATTAAATTTAAATTTTGAAATAGTCGATATCGATGTTCCAAAATCCAAATGTATGCCGTTCTACCTCCTAAACTTTTAATGTGTTATATATGCTCTGTTATATTGTTGTCTGTCTGTAACCTAATATTAAATATAAAATTCTTAGATGTACAATTAAAAAATTTTATGGATTTCTTGCAACAAAATAATTTGTACTTTTTTGAAATTTCGATGAATATTAAAATTCTAACTTTCATCTCTTATAAAAAAAAAATATTTTGATTGTAGATTCTTGATTTTTCTTAATTTAAAATAAAAACAACTTATGAAGAGCATTGTATTAAATTTTCAAGCACTTCTATTCTGCGAATAATTTCCAAACAACATTTTCAGAAAAAAAAAGTTATACCTATAAAAGTTCAAAAAGGAATAGAAAATTTTTTAAAATTCGATCGCTTATTGCTTATAGAATATCATTTTATTAACATTTGATGAGTATTGTTATTATTTATTTGTTTTCAAGTTATACCTAACTAAAAAACAAAGTCGATCTTGTCAAAAATTGGATTTGTTTTGAAAATTTCCGTTTTTCCTTATTTTTTTAAGAGATTTTTACTTTTAACCCTTCAAAACACTTACTGAATCAAATTTTCAACCAAAAACCTGCTCCTAAAAGATGAAGGTACCTTTTAGACTAATTATCATATTTACAGACACGTTCACACAGTACACACACACAAAACAACACACCACTGTAAAATCAATACATTTATCGCTCCACTCAGAATATTAAACAATATTGTAAAAAAGCATATTATCAACTAACTAAATTTTGATGCTTAATTAATTTTATGTACCTAAATATATACATATATATCCAAAGTCGCGGTCGCGTCACAGAGGAGCTAAGTAAAAAACAAAAGAAATCAGCGCGCGAGTAGATTACACGAGAGAAACAAGTAGGTAGGTAACCAACTTGTATTCAACCTGTTATTTTCGACGAAAATCATGTCGTCTACCACTTTACCCTGTAGCCCGAACTAGGTAATGAACCATTTAAACATGTATAAACTACACTCGGTGATTTGTCATCGCTGTAACTCAATGGCATCAGATCATTAAACATGTATTATCCGATATCTTAATAAATGGGTTAGATGCGATGATTCTATTATTTATTACGACCGCTAGCCAAGTGCTGCTAAAGACGTATATATAATCATTCTCCAGAAGGAATTAAAACTTTAAATTTTAATTATATAATAATATACCTCCCCTCTCCCGAACAAATACAAGAGTTAACTATATTATACAAAATTGTAAAATTGTGATTAAAAAATGAGTGATATCGCATCAAAATCACTCCGTGTAAAGAAAACATCGCTAAATAAAAAAAATCACTTAAATTATAAAAGTTGTGATATCAAAAATTAGCTAATTTCATAAATTCATTAATATAGAAGTATTTATAACTGTTTGTATTTGAATATTTAATATACATTATTATTATATGACAAAAGTCATCAATGTATAACAATAATATAACAATAACATATTATGTTCTATTCTTCTATTTCAATTTGGATTTTATCTGGTCAAAATTGACATTCTACTTCAGCTATTTGTTGCAAGACAAATTCAAAAAATTCAACTATACTGGCCCACACATTTTATTTTTTCAGTTACTATATTATTAAATTAAATATTCTTTATCTTTTACTTTAATCTCCATCCACTAATTATTCATTAGGTACCAACTTCCTCGTTACTAAGATATTACTAAAAAATATAAAATCATTCGATTATCTTTACAATTCTAGTTCAGTGCATTTCACAGCTAAAAAAACATAAATAAATAAAAAAGAAAATATAGATTAAAAAACATAACAAATTTTACATATATTTACATGTGATAAAATTATCAAAAGTAGATGTGGCAATATTAAATCTTACAATTTTTCAAATGTAATAGCTTACACTGATACACAGATGAAAAAAAAATACTTATAACAAATTAAAATCTTAACATTTAAATTTATTATTTATACAAAAGCATACAAGAAACAATAATAACTTTTTAAGAATTTACAATATAATACACAAATATTTTATTTAAAAAAACTAAATATGAGTAGTTTGGAAGATATGTTTAATAAAACTTATAAAGTTATAAATGTATTTATAGTTATTAAGTTTTTGTTTGTTTGTTTAGTCTCAAAAAAAATTGTATACAATTATTGAAGCAGATGATTTTAAATGACATGTAAATTAATTAGTATAGTTGGAAAAGTTAAATAACTCAAATAATTATTACATACAATGTATAATTTGTACACTGTGATATTAATAATTTTTAAAATAAATATTTGATTACTTGAAGTACAATATTTATAAAATAAGCAAGTCAATAAGAACTGTACTACCAAACAATTCAAATAAATATTAAAAACTAAATTAAAACAGATACTTGCAAATTAAAACAAATTAATACTGCAAAATAATAAATGATCCATAGAAGTAATAACATAATATTTTGTTGATAAATAATTGAAATTTGAAATTGTTTTTAAGTATATAAATTTAATTTACATCTCTAATTTACTGTGATCGTCAAATTGGTGTATAAGATATACTACAGTGTTTTTGTATTTTTGAAGATGAAATATTGAAACTCTTTAAATTGAGAGTATTTTAATAAAAAATTGAAACTATAATTATTAAATTATTGTCGTCTTCTAACTGCTTTAGCTTTACGTCTTTCGCCGGCAGGAGCTGTTCCCATGGAGAATAATGGTTGACTTGATCCTGACATACCTTTATCAAACAAAGAAAATTATTAGTTAAATAATGTAATTTTTTTTTAATTGCTCACTTAAACATACCAGTTGTAGACATTGGAGGTGATCCAAAACCAAATGACCCTATAAGAACAAAATTAATTTAAATATTAAAAAAATGCAACAGTTTACTTACAATAAGAGTATAGTTAAATAATAATAAATAATTAATATGAATAAACTACTAATGAAATATGTTAAAAAACAAATTTAGTAGTAAACACTAAATATTTTCATAGTTAAATAATGTATCTTTAGTATATATTACATAATACATACAATTATCAATTTAAATTTTAAACTATCTGTCTTTGATCTTCAATTAATAAAATAATAAAATGATAAAATATTAAGGATCAATAAAAATAAATAGAATAAGTACAAAAAATAATTACACCTAATGTACGTAATGTATGTAAGACTCAATACTTATAGTATACATGTTGGATAAATGTATACTAGATTATAAACTAACATTCAGTTCAATTAAATATAAGCTATAACAAATAAATTATAATTTATATATTTTATATGTAAAATAGTCAATTTAGAGCCACTTTCCATCAATTTTTTTTATGAATTCAGCACATTGCTTATAAAATAGTAAACTCATATTTGATCTAGGTTACAATCCTTGAAAGCCGAGAGATGTCTGAACCAAATAACTTAAAAGTTATAACTTTATGTTATAAATTTATTATATAAGTCAAAGACATATGTTCTAAAAAATTATAATATAAATATTATTATTAATCGTATATATTTGTAAAACCTGCTCAATTTTACAAGAACACATAACTCACAAATTTACCATTTTAACCAAAACATAATATATGTACATAGAATAAATGTTAGCATAGAAAATAATATAAAAATTAAAATAGTATATACCTTGGTTTGGTTGTGTTCCTCCAAACTGTGGTGTTGATGGGGCTTGGCCAAATTGGAATGGTGAAGTTGTTGTAGATGCAGCGTTAAAACTAAAAGCACCATCTGGTTTAGTAGGTTGTGAATTACTGCCAAAGGCAAATGTAGATGAACTACTAGGAGCATTGCTTGCACTACCAAACTGAAAACTTTGATTTGTTCCAAATGTATTAGGTGGAGATGAAGCTACACTACCAAATGTAGGTGCAGCATTAGGGGAAGTAATGTTGCCAAATGGAGAGGGTTGCGATGGTTGAACAGTACCAAATGTGGTGGTTTGTTGAGGTGCTGAATTACCAAAGCCACTAAACCCAGATGTAGCAAAGGTATTTGAAGCTTGACCAAATTTTACTGGACCATTATCAGCTTTATTGGCACTAAATTGAAATGCATTACTTGTTTGAACTGTACTTCCAAATTTGAATGGTTCTGTTGTTTTCTCGGTATTATTTGTAAATTGTAATGGTTGGTTAGAAGAAGGAAATGTAGTTCCAAAAGAAGCAGGTTTTTCATTTCCTCCAAATTTAAAGGGAGCACTTGTATTTTGAGATCCAAAAGTTGAAGTTGGAAACTGGGTTTTTGTTTCTTCTGTTTTCTGAGCATTAAACTGAAATGCTGGTTTATCAGAGGCTCCAAAAGCTGGAGCAGTTGTGTTGGAAGTGAATGGAAAAGAGCTACTTGGAGTCTCTGAAGGTTTATCACCAAGTTTTGATCCAGAATTATTAAATTGAAAAATGGGATTTGCTGTATTACTAGCAAAACCCATGCCAGAAGCTGTTGGTTTGTTATCCGCTGTTTGGCTACCAAAAACTAATTTAGGACCCTGGTTAATAGTAGATTGAGTAACAGAAGTACTAAATTGAGGTTTTGATTGATCTGTTGTAGACACTACAAATGCCGATGTTGGCAAAGCACCAAATTGTAATTTAGGTGTTGTTTTTTCAGCAGTACCATCATATTTAGGAGGATTACCAGTAGGTGAGGTTATGTTATTTGTATTACCAAAATTAAAAAGATTCTTATTTTGTGGATTTGACCCAAAAACTACACTTGTAGATTCTGTTAAGGGTACACTATCAGCCTTTGGAGGACCAAATTGAAATTTTACAGAATCAGTAGATTTTGAATTTTCTGTAGATTTTTGATTATTACCAAACGAGAATAATGGTGTAGATGTTTGATTCTCTGATCCTTTCGTAACTTCAAACTGCAATTTAGGAGTTGTTTGATGAACATCTGTGTTTGATGCACCAAATTGTAATACAGGAGTTGAAGACTTGTCATCAACTTTAGATACACCAAATTGCATTATAGGTGTTGATTGTTTATCGTCAACTTTAGGTGCACCAAATTGCATTATAGGCGTTGATTGTTTATTATCAACTTTAGGTACACCAAATTGCATTATAGGTGTTGATTGTTTATCATCAACTTTAGATGCACCAAATTGCATTATAGGTGTTGATTGTTTATCGTCAACTTTAGGTGCACCAAATTGCATTATAGGCGTTGATTGTTTATTATCAACTTTAGGTGCACCAAATTGCATTATAGGTGTTGATTGTTTATCGTCAACTTTAGGTGCACCAAATTGCATTATAGGTGTTGATTGTTTATCAACTTTAGGTGCACCAAATTGCATTATAGGTGTTGTTTGTTTTTCATCAGATTTAAGTATTCCAGATTGCAATACAGGCGATGGTTGTTTTTCATTATCTTTAGGCGCACCAAATTGCATTACAGGTGTTGATTGTTTTTTATCAGCCTTGGGTGCTCCAAACGTAAATGATGGTGTTGCTTCTTTCTTTGAATTATCTATTGACTTGTCAGGAGTTGTGACAGATTCACTTGGTTTAGATGCTGCAATGGTAAACTGGAATGATGGTTTATCTTTGTCATTATTAAAGCTATTTTGTCCTTCATTTTGCAAATTTTTATTTGTTTCTGGAGACAAAATAAATTTATTTTGTTTATTGAGATTTTTTATAGAACTATTTTGCGTCTTAATGGAAAATGTATTATTAATAGATTCTGGTGTTTTATTATCAATTACTTTCTCATCAACTGCATTAGTCTGTTTATGATTTTCTTCAACAGATGTTACTGTAGAAGCTATTGGACTACCAAAACTAAATTTTAATGAAGTGTTATTTTTGTTTATTTCACTTATCTTAGGTGTATTCTCAGATGATTGAAGACCAATTGTTTGTGACATTGAAGACTGTACTGTAGATGTTGTAATTAATGTAGCACTAGATGAAGTACTTGACACAATAGACACTACATTAGTTACTGCTGGTGGTGTTTCATTAAATGTGGATATTTTAGGTAATGGTTCACAAGCAGCTGAATCAATAGACTGGTTGCCATTTTTCACATTAGACTTATCATTATGTTCAATTGAAATAACTGTAAACAAAAAAAAAATGTACTTAGTATCATTACTTTTTTTGGTGTTAAATTTATAAATCTTAAAAGTTATAAGAAATATTTTACTATCACAAAACATATAATTAAATATTTAGGTAAAAGATTATTTTAAAAATTACATCATAAATTTATAAATAGAAACATAGGAAAGTTGAAAATGTTTTTTTTATATAAATATAATACATAATAAAGTACTTAACTGATGATGCATAGCCATTATGAGTATTAAGTATAAGAAAAACTGAAAACTTTTAACAATAATGATTTCTAGTATGTACAATTTAAAGCAAACTAAAAATATCTTAGTTATGTTATATATTATTTTCAAGTCTACATATTATTTTTTTTGAATGAATATTATTTGATCACAAATAAAGACATGGATAATTATTTTTTTATTTTCTATAAGTTAAAAAAATTTAAAAGAAATTGGTTTCAATTATTTTATAGTAATTCAATAATTTTTAATCCTCTGTTTACTAATTGTTTATTTTATTATAGTTATAATAATATTTTTGAAAAGTGAATAATTGATTATTACGTAATGTTTAAGATCCTATTATACTTTTTTCACATATTAAAAACTTAAGTAGGTACCTAACTATGATATTATCTGTCTAAAATATAATAACAAAACAGTGTCATTTCTAGTTTATATTTAAGACTATTAAGAATTATATTAACTATATTTACAAATAGTTATTATTAAAAAGACTTAGATAAAGATATGTTACCTTTTTTCTGAGCTTTTTTCTTTTTTTCTTCAAGCTTTTCAATACTTGTGTACGGTATAGGATCAGTATCTTCAAATACTTCATCAAGTATACTTTTCATACATATTTTTTTAATGATCTGAGTTTTACCACTTCTGTTAAATATGCGACTTGCTGCAACTGTTACTAAATCATCAGACAGGTCAGTTTCTGTGGTTTTGTCACTTTTGTTGGAAGTATTCTGGTCATTCTGAAGTAAGACAGTAGATCCACAACATGTGCAGCTTTTACAATGTTTACGCTCTGGTGATTCTTCTTCATGGTCTAAAACATAATAATGGTTATAAATTACATATAGGTTTATTTAAAGAGTATCTTAATAAAAACTAAAATATTTAATTGAATTTATGATAAAAAAATAAATTTATAGTTTTAAAAGCTTAATTAATGTCAATTCAATAACTAACAATAAAAATCAAGAAATATCAATTTATTTAAAAAAGATACATATAAATTAAAAAAAAAAATTATATTTTAGTATATTAGAATAATAATGATTATGACATTACAAAGAACACCCAAAATCAAAATATGTGTATTTTATTAATTATTACACTAAATACTAAATATAATTGTCATTGGCAGTAATAACAATAATAATATTCTTTATTATTCTGATACCTGCACTCTTCCTATACTCACTCCTACACTTTTACTATTGCAGTTTTGATAGACATGAGTAAGATACTAATACACATCCCTCCCCCCCCCCCCCCCCCCAAAAAATATATATACATAACACTGACACTTTGTTTAAAAGATGACAATACTTGAAGGTATGATATTCTTTTAAATATTTGATATTTAAGTATTTAGAGTTATTCAAATATAAAGTAGTAATTTTTAAATATTTAATATTGAAAAAATTACCTGATGGATAAGGTCGTTTTTGACCAGGCGTTAATAAAAATTTGCTAGAACTATAAGAGCTCAATATTTCATTATTCCGAGTTCTAGGTTTCTTCTGAGGATGACATATATTTATTCCAAAATCTCCTTGTCTTTTAGTTCTAAAAAAACAAAAATATAAAAGAAAAATATAATAATAAATGTTGAATAAAAAAATAATTTTAGTATAGATTCGTTTTATTTATACTAGACAGCAATAATTATACAAATTATGGTATGGTTTGAGATTCCAAGACTAGACAACTCTTAATCCTAATCCAAGGTGGTTACAATCTTTTTAAATGGGACATTTTGGAGTCAATAAAATGTGACTATGATAAAGTACAAATGGTACACAATATTACACACTTACCCCAGGATCAAATTTGTTGGAGGCGTTAAAAATCTCCATAAAGTAAAACTGGAAGTAATAACATGGTTGGAAAATTTGGAATTATAATTATTAACTTTTACTGTTTTTAATTTAATTTTTAATTTATTTTACCTAGTTCTTATGTTAGTTATTTATTCATATGTTTTGCCATGTTATAAATTTGTATAACTATTTATTCCATTTCATTTTATTCTATATTTTGTTTATTTACATTGATATTGTGTCATAAGTAGGACCCAGACTTAAATGCTTTAAAAACTTCAGAAGTATGCACCGATGCTTTTATTCTGTAGAAATATATCTTATAAAATAAAAATATGCAAAAAAAAAAATTGATTAAAAAAGTCTTTTATTTATGATTCACAAAAATCTACTCAATAACACATTACTACAATACTACTTGTCCCTGTAGGTCTCAGATAAGAATAACGACTTTGTCAAATTACATGGACTAAAAATATAATTATAAATACCTAAGTTATTTTAATTAATAAACAAAATATTGCACATTAAGTATTAAAAACCGTATATATGCAATAAAAAAATGGTAAAATACAAAAATATGTAGTACATGTCGAAAAATGCAAAATAAAACTTTGTATTTCAGATCTACTGACTTTAATTTAACCTTGTAGGTTACCTAGCAATTTTTTGGACTATTAAAAAAAAAACATGCAAACGCATAAAAATCTGAGCCCTAGTCATAAGCAATAATAATAATAAAACAAACACAAATTATTGATGTACTCGTATTACTATTTTATAAATAAAATAATTAATCATTGAAAATAACATTAAATAATAATTCTAATTGAAGTATAGCCAAATATATTTAACAAACATAAACAAAAATTATTATGTAAAAACACTTGTGGTATGATGTTTATAAACTTAGTTTTTGATTATTATGTAACATAATACTACTTTGGACATAAATTTACTGTAATTTTTCATTTATTAAACATACTATTACTACTTACTAGTAGTTATGATTATGATAATATACATACTTTTTGTTTTCTACATTAACACTTGAAGAATTTGTTACGGTTGGTATAGGTTGATTGAATCTATGATTATGTCCATTCATCACCATTACACGGTCAGGTGCATTAGATTCACTTATGGTTCTTCGACGTCGATTCACAAATGCATCAACACCACTCTTTAAAATTTAATTATATTTAGTTATAAAAAATTGTATTTATTAATATAAATATATGTATTATTGTGATTTTAAATAACAGGAAAATCAATATCTTGTTAACTTTGTTTTACGCATATAACTTTTTTATCATAAACATGATAAAAAAAAAAAATAATTTAAAATAATTATCATTTAAAGTATTTAATATTATTTTACTATAGTTTATAAAGTTTTAAGGTAGCAGTCAAAGTCTGGTCTTTTTTTTACATGCAATCCTCCATCACTATACAGTTGCACTATCAGAAATGTATTCTCTAGAATAGCGGTTCTCAACTTGTTTGTATTCACGTACCACCTATACAGTTTAAAAAATTTTATGTACCACCTGACCATTTTTTTTGCTTTTTTTTTTGGTTATTAATAATGTATGTGTTTATGTTTTTTATAAAGGGAGATTTTCTTCGAGTACCACCTATGACCTATGGGCCTTCCACATACCTTTAGTGGTACGCTTACCACAAGTTGAGAACCGCTGCTCTAAAACACAAAGAGCTACAACTAATTTTTGAGTGTGAAATATTGATTTGTTTAAATATTATGTCAAGTTGTCAAATAGTATGCGGACTATCAGCGAACGCGTTCTACTGGCAGTAGCAGGATGAAGTCTATCTGCGGCCAGCCTGTTTTACACAGGCTTAAGTTTAATCTCTATAGATTACTTAATCTTTATAGTCTTCTACTTAAGGGCTTTCAATAACACTACTTGGATATTTTGTAAAAGTAAGGGTTTAATCTTCAAACGCTCAGTGCGTCACTTATTGCGCTATACTACAATTTATGCACAGTCATATACCCAATATGTTTGCAAAAAGTTTTTATTTAATTATAAGAAGTAACAAATCAACCATAATTTTAGATTCTGAGTGAAGCGAAGAATATATTGGTTTTACAATAATGTTTATTTCTTTTTTTTTTTTTTTTGTAAACACTTTTTCTCCTCCTAAACTTGCTCAAAAGTATCAAGTGTAGCATCTTTTCTGAAAGGTAATGTTCTTGAGCTAATACTTTAATGAAGTTATTTTTTGATTTTCTCAATAGTTATTTAACACCGAGGGAAAAACACCGAAAAATTAAACCAGGATTTTGATTTCTATCGCTTTGTTTATCACCATAGAAACAAATAATATTAAAATATTTAATGAAATAAAAAATATTCTTTCGTCCACTCAGGATCGTTTTTTTATCAAATGCAATAATTGCATTCAAATCAAATACTGCAAAATTACACTATCCTGTCCGAGGACCGAAAGGACGATATGGACAAACTTCCTCCACCATAATGCTGAACTACTTTTTTTTAATTATTAATTTTTCTTTTTAAATTATTTAAAAAAATGATATAATATTTAATTCATTTATTTGAGGTAGACCACATACTATATTAGTACATTTCCGGTAGATTGCATACTAGGTGACAACTATTATCTAAAAATAATTTAATATCAATTTAAATTTTAATTTTATTTGTTAAGTTAAAGAATAAAAAAATACAAAACTAATATGTCAAAAGTATTTTCCTCAATAATTTTTGCAATAGGTCACATTACGCAAGCATTACTCAAAAATCATTAAAAAAAAAAAAAAAATGTACATAAATGCAAAAAGAATTCAATTAATAAACCACAAAAACAAATAGTGTGCTAATAACCTCTTAAATAATTTTAAAAAAAAACTATATGACTTCAAAACAATAATAAATATGTAAAATTAATGGTGATCCATAATTGTAATTATTTGAGATACTGAATCAAAAAATGATTTTTTAAAAGCACAATCAAAACACAAAAAAATATATATAAAAGCAAAAGCTGCTAAAAGATTAGATGCCTTCTGAATATAATACAGACAAAATACTAAAAATTTATTATTGTTAAGACTTTTTTAGTTAACTGAAAATCTGAATATTTATATAACTTAGAAGTGTTAAGAATTTCATTTTGTTCTATATACTCTCAATAGTCAATATATAGCAGACCAAGTCAAAAATTATAACTATGAGATGGTAAGTTTAAAAATTTAAAATTTAAAATGCATAGTTTGCATATTTAATATTTTCTAAAAAAATTGTTTTTATTTTTCTTAACCTATATATTTTAAATAATATTGGATATAACTGATATACCTAAGATTCAATACTATTTTATATAGGAAATTGCTGTTATTATCGCAGTTAAATATTAATTTGACAACAACAACACAATATGCATTTTATCTATATTGCGCTAATATGTCAAATATTATTTTATTGTCAATAAATTATAGTAATAGCCTTATACGGGCTTTAAGAACATACTTTTATTTTAGACTTAAGTTTGATCAAGTATAATATAGATACTGTTAAACTAATTAAAACAATTCTAATTAAATTATGTATCTAACGGTAAAATCAAATATTAAAATCAATTTTTTTTTTTACTCTTAATTATGTAATATATACTAATTAAATTACCTTATATATTACCTCTTGTCGAGTTCTTTTTCTCACTCCAAAATTATCTAATGTTTCCATCAATTTCCGCTTCTTATCATATATGTCTCTTGATGTATTACTGCCATTAATTATATTGCTTCCGTTTATACTGTTTCTAAAAAATACAAATTAACTTAACATTTAAAAATAGGAAATAAATATTTACAATACTAATAAAATCATAAATGTAATACAATTAACCTACTCATTTAAATTGTAATGTTTTTAATTATTTTATGTAAGGTTCCGTTATTTTGTTGAGTGGTGATGATATTTATTAGATAATATTAAAAATGATGTTCGTAGAATAGAAAATTACAATAAAATATTCTATAAAATAGATTTAAATAAAAAATAATTTAGTAATAAATAGAATAGAAATAAAATTATAATAATAAAAATATAGCTTAAAGTTTAGTGTTAACCAATTTATAATTTAGATTTTATAGTTACTAACATTAAACATATAAATAATATAATGTTAGGTAGTTATTGTTACTTACTCCAAAGTATAGGATGTCGATAAATTTGATACATCAGTGTTTGGAGTTGTTGACCTCATTTCCCGAGCTTTTTGAGCTATACGAAAACTAAATCCAGGACTAGTTACTGTTTCTTTACAATTGGATCTAAAAATAAAATAAAATACCTATTTATTATCATTAATTATTTACAAAAATGAAAAATAACAAATATCATCTTTGTAACAATATTTACAAGTTGTTAATAAATACTTAAGAGAACACATGATACAAAATTTATCTCAGTATTGCATAATATTATTTAGTACATATTTGTTTATTATTGTAATACTAAGCCATAAAAATGTAACATATTTCCCTCAGGGAACCTTATATTAGCAGATTTTAATCTAAAATACACTTCATTTTTACAATTTTTTACACTTTTTAACTCCCTTCTGAAATGAGTTTTGAAAAATAATTTCTTAATGGGTTGCTACACAATAAAACAAAATTACTAACCAAATTGCATACTTGCATCTTCAGTGTTTCATGTGAATATCTTAGTACAGCGAATGGTTACCATATCAAAGTAATAAATTGTATACAGTACAATGGCAGGGTAATAACAAACAAGTCCATACCTTATTATTATATAAATACCCTTGTAAATACCTACCTATGTTTAATTACAATTTCTTTATAATTATCATACTATAGTAAAAAAAATACTAAACATACAGTGTTAACTCAACCTTAAGAACCTTTAGAATTCAAAAACTTTAAAAACGAAAACATAATGAGCTATATTGTACGACAATCTTAAACCACACTAAAAATTTTAAAATGAACAAAATTAAAAGTTAAATTCTAAAGAATTAAGATGTTTAATCGTATAGTGTCTAAGTAGAGTATTAACTGAACGACTGAAAACGTGTTGAGAGTATTTAATGTTAAATGAAAATGACGTTAAACAATAAACAGTAAACACTTAATCGTTGGTGTAAATAAAAATGTGTATTGTGTAGTACTATGTGACTGTGTGAGTGTGTGAGAGATTGGAGTGTGTATGTCATGCTGACATTGTGGTATTGTACTGTTATCAGTTTAACGTTATCACGTAAATGAAAAACCGTTGAAAAAGCAATCTGGTATAATCATATACCATAGTTGAATAGTTCCATTTTATCATAGTTCATGGAATAGACAAACATGATAATATTGGAAAAAATAATATTACCTATATATAGTATATTATATTTTCTTAAAAAAAATGTTTAATAACTTTAATACTTTAATGAGTTATGAATGAGTTATTATCATAGATTAATTTAAGATGAATCCGGTAAGAAAACTGGAGTGTCTGGAACTAACAAGTAACATTATTTTTAAAACTGACGAGGTCTGCTTAATTATTTTACTGATGTAGCTATGACATACTCGAAAACCAAAGGCCAGTGATCGAAACGATTCTCCAGTTGCCATGTGCCTAATAAATAAAAAATAAAAATATTATAATACATTCAGTTTTCAATGTAATGTTAGAATAAATATGATAAACGCAAATAAAACTATAATACTTTAATGTCAATGTCAATGCTAGGCATTTTTGTTAATTGTACCTTGACAAGCAATAATAAGAAATCGAATTGGTTTTTAATAACACGAAAAAAAGTTTGTTTCATTTCGTATTAAATATTTAAATGTCTACTTATTGAAACTTAAAAGTATCCTTCAGTTTTCCTATTAAAAAAAGTGCATCAACTTTTTCTTTCTGTTCAGATTGTGTAGTGATTAATAACTTATGGTCCTCTTCTTCTTCGTCAAGAAGAAGTAATATTACTTTATTATTGTTAATAATTGTATTCATAGTAAATATAAAATTTCACTTGAAAACACTACCTCCTCACTGTACGAAAACCACAAAGATACTAAATACAAATACAGAATTTGACGGTTGTTTTGGCGTCACCGAAGACGTTAGACGAGTCTTGGCGACCAGTCGCGAATTGGAAACCGTATACCTGAAGACGGACGAGCAAAAAAACGAAGGGGGGCTTTTCGGGAACGCGAAGCGCTACGGGGACTCGAATACTCGATACTTATATTATACTTATCTATGCTCGATACCAATAAGTCGTCATTCGATGTCATAGAGTTGTGTCAGACAAATTCAATTCGCATTGCCCACCGTCCAAATCCGTAGAGATCTCTTTTCTATGGCGAGGACTCTCCTTTGCCTGCGCGATATCCACCTACCCGAGGACCTCCTTCTCTTCTTGCTACCGCCCTCTAGCGACGAGTTTCTCGGATTGTCGACTGTGTTGTGGGGATCGTTTTCGCGATCATTGTCGTCTGTTGGCACCATAATTAGCTTATTATACTTATAGTATTGTAAATGGTATCATCATCTACATATTATGTTTTTTTTAATTGGATTATACTGGGGATTGGAAAAACCTTTGGATAGTAATTCATATTTGGTAAATGAGTTAAAAGAATTGTCAACTATAGGTATGTCTACACCTTATGGTAGAAAGTTTGTTGTTATAAATTGTATTTTCTGTGATGTTCCAGCAAGGTCTATCTTAGTCTGTGGGCCTATCCATCTCTTTATTAACTATGGATATTATAAACAAAATATTACAAAATATACGTAGGTACCTACCTATTTGTTTAAAAATATAATTCACTAAAACAAGTCGAACAGAACAACGGAACGGGTAATATCACATTTTTAAAATACCTAGATGATTTGTTCCAATGAATTTTTGTCCCCACTTCAGAACTTCCATTTCTAAACATTAGCATGCCTCGTAGGCTCGTGGGCAGTCATTGCCCACAAATTTCGCGGAACGCACTACGCCAATACGGAGGAATCAGTCACTAGTCAGTAGTCCCGAGTCCATGGCTATTGGCTAAATAAATTATTATTAAGTTATTATTTAGCCATGCAGTCAGTGAGTGATGTAAATATACAATACAGACACCGATCAAAAGTTTTTATTATATAGTTTTTTAACCAGCAATCCAAATATCCAACAAATCCGATTTATGTTAGATTACCTAATCTTCCTGCTATTTAAAAAAAAAATCAATCGCGTTACTACAATTTTCGCACACATAAATCTACAATTAGGTGGGGGTCGTAGGTAATATAATCCAATATGAACCAATATTTATCAAAAAAAATTTTTTGTAGAAAATTTTTTTATTTTTTAATTTTTACTAAAAGTATTTTTGTATAACATTATTGTATAGAAGTTACCTATAGTCTATAGGTAATTAATTCTTAACTAAAAATTTATAATTTCACAAATATTATGTTTTGTAACTTAGGTACCTATATAACAGTAATATTACCTATTATATAAATAAAAATAATAACATTATTATTGTTATTTAGTTATACGTTATATTAGAATATTTAGAAACCGTTCTTCGGGTATAAGGATTTTCTAGATAAACCGAGGTTCGTACAGAGTACCTACATATTAAAAACAAAAAAAAAACCATTTTCTTTGTTGAAATGATGCCATACGGCTCAAAGCCTTGATACGAGTACCAGTTAACAAAAAAAAAAAAAAACCATTGACTATAAAACTCTTATAATGTAATACTATTTTTAAGATTCTACAAAGCGAAGTGCGTTTTTTGAAATTCTATACAGGACTTTCTGAAAAAATATAATATGATCACACAAAAAATAACCCTGTACCTTACGTTAACCATGAACCACTCGTAGACACGTAATTCGTGAAGGATTTTTTTCTTTATTCTACAACTAGAGACTTAATTTTAATTAAGAGAGAATGTTTTACAATCACGAATGGTTTTTTTGTATTTTAAACATTTGTAAAAGTTAGGTAAGTGGATACCACTTTGTTGTACTTTAGGTGTCAAGTGGGTCACTATTATAGGTGTGTTAAACTTGAATTTAATGATTTATTATATAATTTATATCGTATACAAAATACAAAAAAACAGTTCTAAGCGAAAACTATATTTTTCAAGAATGCTTCGAAATCAGATTAGTATTAGTATTAATTAAATATACATGTAATTTAATCAATGGTGTTTGTATCTGCATTTTCTAATATTATCCACATATACTTTTCTATTACAGAATTATGTATTATAATTGATAATATACAAGTAAGTTTAATTTATCTGTGTAATATTAGAAATAATTTTAATAACCTTATTTAAGTTAAAATACTACCTGTTTTAATAGTATACCTAACTAGTATTATAATATTAATTTATACGTATTAATTATATTTATTTTAGCAATATGTGTATACACATATTATACCAGTATTGAATTCAGTAGACAAAAATATATCAATATGAACTAAATTATGTAACAATGTGTCAATGTTAATATTATACAGTTTTTTAATTGTAGAGTATGTTTTTATAAATTGGTATTATTTAATCAGATTGAACAACAACAATTGCCGTTTATTAGATCACCATTAATATGATATACGTCTTGAATTCAACATTGTACACTATAGCTGACCGGTAGTTTACCATTATCCTCTGTGTGGATTAGGCCTAAAGTTTATACTCGGGGAAACCACATTAAAAAAACGCGCCACATGCAATACCTCATGCAACATTTATATTGATATAATATCGAATTTCATGTGCTAAGGTGGTGAGGAAACTTGCATTGAAAATTGATTAAAAAGTTCTTTATAAGTTAGTCTTATTACCTATGTGATTTAAAAATTATAAGAATACAAAGGCACATTTTTTTTATTAGTGTTTGAAGTTCAAATATCAACAAAAATTTGTCATCAAAATCATGAATAATAATTGCAAATTATTTTGTAGTTAAAATTTATAAAAAATGTGTGTAATTATCTAAATTTTAAGGGTTAAAAATTTTGTTACGGTGAACAAAATGTGGTAAATGTGACCATGAAAAGTGGTTTCCACCGGGACAACAATAATTTTAGTTACAATAATTAATAAAATGTTGTTTTAAAAACAGTATAATATTGTATGTATTGCAATTTTTTGGTAGTAACAACGATAAACCTATTACAAACCTATTTAATAAGACGATACAGTATCATTTTTTTCAGTGTAGATTTTATATAAGTTTAGTTTTCAATAATTATAAAAGAACTTAAACGTTGATATATTAAAAAATTGTATCCTTAGTTTAAATTTTTACGAAATTCGAAATTCAATGGTAAAAAACGATTTAGTATCAAATAATTTTAGATTTTTGTTACAGTTAGAAATTATATGTCGTAAGAACTTGAAACATACACCAGTTGTTTTAATTGGCATTTTCTGTACATGATTTACTTTTGGGGTATTCAAGTTATTATTAAAACATGAACCACCTTATTCACCACACAATTTAAAAATTAAAATGTAATATATTTTATATATTATAACCTAAGCTAACAAATAATCTCCGTTCAGAATCGTTTTTTGTTTACAATGATACCTTACATTGGATTAAAATTTAATACCTCCATTATAGTGACCTACTATACAGCAGAGAGTTACTCACTTGACCAAGCTTTTTAATTTTTATACTGCATGATACTATTACCAAATCACATGTGTTGTAAGTTAAAGGAAGAGGGCATAAAAAAAATGTGTACCCAGGACAGCAAAATCCTAAATACGCCACTGGTTACAGTGGGAACTTCGATTATCCGTCAGGCACCGGTCCAAAACCCTAACAAATACCTAATCCAATAGACGGTTAGTCGGATGTATAGAAATTTGAGGTTTTTATTTTTTTGTAAATGAAACGTAAAAAATTGGTTTTTAATTTTCATACATTGTTTTACATACGTAGGTATGTATATATTTTATTATGAAATACTGTAATTTAAGAAGATCGATGTAATTATGTTTTCAATAGAAACAATATAATATATTTTTTTTAATATTCTGTTATTTTTGTTTGCTTTGTATAATAGTTTGTGGTTTTGAATTAGCAAAGTTTCTCATTTGTCGTAAGATCAATGCACTGATATATATCAAAAAATAATATTATTTTCATCATTTTGTCATGCATACCAATCCATGAATTGTTGAATGCAAGCGGCAGCTTCTCTGGTTTTCTTGCGCTTGTCTTTTTAAGATGATATTTAATAAATAGCGTCTTTAGAGACTCTACCACCATATTTAGCTTTGGTATCAGTTATCTAAATTAGTAGTTTCTGGTCTATATAGCCTTTTCAATGATTTATTCGTCCGTCAACAATTGATGATAATCATTTTGTTCATTACAAATAATCCATTTGTTAATTTCCTGTTAGTTATCAAAAATAATGTTTTTGTTAGGTCATATTGATTGTTTAAATAAATTCACCAAATGAATTTTCCTTACCTATTTAAGAAATACAGTTTAATTTCACTGGCATTTTTTTTTTTTTTTTTTTTGTCATTAATTTTTGTTCGTGGCACATACAATTCTTTACTCAAATCAACGGTAAAAGCACCTTCCTTAAGAGTTAAGTTTACTAATGATTTCCATTTTTTTTTTTTAATGTAAGACGACTACGATTTAACTAGACGATCAAAATCAAACTGATAGGTATACGACCGAATGAATTTGTCACACATTAACGAATAATTGCCAAATAACTTATTGTATACACATCTAGTTATATATTAAATCTACGTACACACAATAATCTCGTTTGTAAGTATGCTTATGCGCATTTCATATATTATTTAAAAAAAATTAAATTATCAATAAATTGCTTCTTTTTTTGTGAAATTATATCATTTCATTTAAAATTGTTTTCTAAATTGTATAATTTTAATTGTTCTTAAAATTCGAATAGTAATTCACACTTATTTGTCGAGGTAATCAAAATTGTATAAAGACTCAAACATTAAGTGTTCCTTGATTTCTAGCTGTATCTCGTCAGAAAATCAGCAATATTTTTCCATAATATTAACACATTAAATATTCATTTATGAATCTGAAAACATAATTAATCTGATCATATTAATTGATACCAAAAAAAAAGAAGATATTTGTTTTGTTTTCATTTATTTTTTTTTTTACAATAGTACAAATTTTATGAATAATATAATTTATACACGGTTCTTAAGAATATCAAACTAATAAAAAAAATTATTTTATTTAAAAGTACATGTTGTTTATAATTATTTATAACAGTATAAGTACTTTGAAATAGAATAGCTTTTAAATTATAGTATATTTTAATATCGTTGATTAGATTTTATTAAATTCACATTCAATTTATATTATACATATAAATTGTAAATCATATTTATATAACAAATCATAACTCATCATGCGTCAGATGACATAATATTATGGTAGGTACTAAATAACTTCTATGTAGGCAAATAGGTGTTCAATCTGGTCATTTAATTTATATTATGGTAGTTGTATGGTATAATATAAAAAGAAAAATTCGATAAAATTTCCATTTTTAATTGTATGTAATGTAAGTAATGTAATAACTAATAATTTTTTATTTGGGCAGTTACATAAATACATTACATTTCGATTGAATCTTAAAATGTAAACATTTCAAATTGTTAAAATTGTTCACGGCAGTTATTAGGAATTACAGGGCATATCTAAGATAATGATAAATGTTTTTATATTTATATTCCATTATTGAAAATAACCTTGGTACACATTGCCCTCCTCTTCATAAAGCTGCTTTGTACAAGAGTTAAATTATAAAAAAAAAAAATTATTTTGTCACCTTGGACAATTCCTCTTGTACATAATATAATAAGTGTTTGTCGACCCATTTTTTGGTCCCTGCTTTTAGGAACATATTTATGTACAGGCCTAAAACATAAAGAAATTACCCCATATTGGTTTTACCCCCAAAACTTTCACTTTTATACATGAGATCATTCCTTCAAGTATGTTTACGTTATTCCTACTAAAAAATCCATCGGTAACGAGGTTAGACAGCAACCGATAATAGAAAACACTACCATGGAAAACTTCAACCTGAATATCTTATTATACGTATATTTACAGATGATAATTTATATTATGCATACCTATTATCTACACTAGAAAATATGTTTCATTAAAAATCTGAAAACTTGATCGTAAAAATTGACTTTTGTCGATCTGTAAACTTATATAATATTATAATATATACAGTATACAGGATGATTCACCAAGCATGCTTACTCTCATTTATCCTGAAATTATAAAGTTATTAATAATTAAAAATTATTTGTATTAATTAATCAATAAATCAAATTATTATATTTAAGGACATTATTTTCGTCTATTTAGATTTTTTATAAATATTATTTAAGTAGTGTCCTACGATGGTACAAACTTTTTTTTTTTAAAGTATCCAACATTTTTCACTGCAGATTGTAAATGATTTTATTACAAATTTTGATATATCTGAGTTAAAATTTGAATTAGTAGTTTTTTAATTAGAATAAAATATATATACTTCTACACTTGTAGGTACTATGGGGATAATAGTCCTTAAAAATGGTTTCGAAAATATATACAATATGTGTAATGCTGTATCTAGTATTTATTTTTACAAATTACTAGTGTTAATAGATAAATAATATTAATTACAAAAATGTTAAAAATATCATTATAGACCTAACCTATAAACTATCGAATGAACCAACTATCTTTATTAATTAGTACCTACACTAAGTTAAATAACTTAAGAACTACTCGTTTAAACATTGATTTTAATATAAAATATTTTTTTTAAATATGGTCCTTAAATATAGTTCCAAAAATCTGAACTTCAAAAAAATGAGTGTAAACTTACTTTGTAAATCATCTTATACATGAATATGAGAATAAATGTTTGCAAGATGTTGGATTTATTTCCGAAAACTTTTGAATTGTTCATTTAACCAGATATACTTAGTACTTTTCATTAGAATTCAGTACAATGAATAAAAAATTATAAGCTTCACAAAAATATACACAAATTAATCATTAAATAGTTTTGTTTGCAAACATTGTTAATTTTTTTACAGGTAAAATGTTCTTATAAAATTCAGCTTTGAAAATATTAAGGCCGTGTTAACCTATACCGATTGTTATTTTCTCCCTGTACATTTTTCCCAAAAACTATTGAACATTTTGCACAATTTTGTCAAAATTAAAATAACAGATATATTTTAAAATTTTAATTTATAATCAATAGATGTGGTTTATAAAAGAAACTTTTTTTACTTCCTTCTTTCCGTTTAAAAGCTAATATACTTACAAACTAATATCATATACAATAAACTTATGCCGATTGGCTATTTGAAATTTTGTTACATATATTGGAGTTAGAGATATTATAACCATTTACTTATGAAATAAAAACAAATATTTAATTTATTTTTGCAATACTTAATACTATTTATTTTTTTCCCGCTGTCAGTGATGATACTATGAAATGAATACTATTATGATGGTTATTTAATAATAAGTTCCCGCTATATTAAATGTACACGACACTAAATTCTGTATTATAATATTTTAATATTGGTAAATCACATTTATCGTGTTTGAATGTAATTTAATATTGAAGTGAATGAATTTTTAGCATAAAATAAAAAAATTAATTTTTCAGTCAAGATGTTCATTTTACTGTTTTAAAAAAATCAAAAAACAAAATCTCATCCATTCTCTGACAGTACATTAATAATAAATATCACTAAATAATTAATATTCAAACATATATTTACTATGATGTATAATGATAGTGATGATAATGATGATATCGAACACGTTCTCAAAATATATTTTAGCTGAATTCCCGTACACGCTTCTTCGCAGACGAATTGTTCGAATTATCTTTCGAATAACTTTTATGATGTCCCTATTCAATCGTTATTGTTCGTGATTATTATTATTACTATTATCGTTATTACTATTAATAATGTTATAACTATATTACTATTATTATATTATGGATATGGGCCTGCGAAAAGCGATACAAACAAGGTCGCGCGCGTTTACAGTCAGTGGCGTACTTAGATTTTGACAAGAGTATAAGCACTGATGATAATGATGATATTTTATTGAAACGATACTTTAGATAATAGGTAATTTTATTTTTATAAATAATGTTTTAATATATTATGAAATATAGTATTTATAAAGATGATTATTCCTTATCGTTAAATTGCAAGTATCGGGAAAGTACCTACACAGAGAATTAAAAAGTGCTATGGAGCCAGTCTCGTCTGCTTCATTAGAGCCCTCCTCGTATAGTACGCCACTGATTTCCATGTACATTTCACCTATAAATATAATATATAATATATAGAAATATATATATTAACGCTAAATGTTAAACGCACGTTTGCCTACATAGGTATATTAAATTTATAAAATACACACTTGTGCCGGGATAACCATGTGGATCCCGCGAACAGTCTTAAAATCATTATATTAATTTTATTTTTAGTTTTTTTTTCTAAAAGTTTTTGTATTTTTTATCTCGTGGCCCACTTGCTCCCTCGTTTCTTTCTGCTGCACACCCTACAGTACCAAAGAAATACACTATACTGACAAGTTTTCTGACAATTTTTCAGCACATGGTAGTTTGAGGTTGCCCCCTCATAATAATATAATAAGTATAATATACCCCCACGGTAAATGAGGCAAATCCGTAATGTAACCTCACACGGGTAAAATACGATTAAGCACACTTTTATTTTCAAGCTACTTTTTAAGTGTTACGTATGTACAATTTAACACGCATTTTTTTTATTCATAATACAACCAAAATTATTGAAACGAAAACTATAAATGACTCAAGTAGGTACTCAATAAAATCATACTCTCAACATATTGGAAATTTATGTGATATAATATGTTCACCGTGGCCAAATACACGTCTAGTAAACGTTGAAAATGAATGAATTATTGATTTATTTGAAATTCATCGATTATCGGACTTTCAAAATATTTTTGTTTCGTGTTTTCAAATATTCAAATAATTCTTTTTTTCATATTATATGGTTCCGGTATATTATAATGTACATCGGTAATTTTCAAAAAAAATTAACACAATGGGAACGAACGTTGTTAACGAAATTGTACTAAATCATATATTATGAATATTATTGTTTTTCCGGTATTGGCAGCCATTCCATTGGTATATATACATAATCAACGTGTGCTCAATCGTACGACAGGCCTCCCGTTTGTCGGAGGGTAGGGGGGGAAGGGCCACTTTACGAGAAAAAACCCGAAAACAACAGTGTGTGTTTATATATATATATATATAAGTAATATATTATATAAACATATATGCGCGGTAACCGCGGCCGGTCGGTGCAGGTCGGTCATCACGCACGGAAGTGCGGCGGCTGCCTGCGAGTGTTCCACTTGCACTTGAGTATCCGGACGTAGGTCATGCGGAAAGTGGCGTTGCACAGGGCGTAGCACACCGGGTTGATGGTGCTGTTGATGTAGCATAGGTAATAGAAAAAGTCCCACATGCCCTTCGTCACCCACTCCTTGTTGCTGTCGACCTCGTGGCCGCCGCCGGCCCCGTCGTCACCCCCCGTGGGCGCCGTGAACGGTTTCAGCAGCACCAGTATGTTGTAGGGCGTCCACGTGATGATGAACGTCAGCAGTATGGCCGACAGCGTTTTGGCCGCCTTCCGTTCGCTCTTCTTCTCCTGGAATTTTTTCTTCTTTTTTTCCTTCGCCTGGAGCGCGGCTCCCTGCGCCCTGGGGTTGTTCAGCTGCTTCTGATGCACGATCTTCATCAGCGGCAGCCGGACGTCCGGCTGCGACGGTGTCATCCTGCAGTTTGCCGCGCGCGTCTCCTCGTAACACCCGTGATACTGTCTCACTGTCGGCGCGTCTTGCAGGTCGCTGTCGCCCGGCAACTTTATCACGATCGTGTACACCTGTAAAATATCATTATCGAACGTGGCACGAAAATACCACGCGTTCGCGTTATTAATATTATTGTTTTTCAGTGTCGTTATTGTTATTTTAGTATTTTAGAAAATTATTAATGCCGTGGAACATGTATAGTTCCGAGATTTTAAAAATCATATACATTAATTTTGTTATAAGTATTTTCCAACTATAGAGAATCATTTTATTTATTTTAGCGTTTTAAATATGTTAATTTATTATTAAGCGATATATTATGTACAAGGACTATTGATATAATAATATCTATAAGACCGAGGTATTAGATTAGGATATCTGCTGCAAATATAACTTATAAAGTTATAAGACTTTATACTATAAAACTTATACATTTTTAAACGAAGAAAACATTTCTATAGATATATTTTCATTAGACGTTCATCCTAGTCGAAAATGCATCGCAAAGCGATTTCTCAGATAATATGTTCTAAGAAAATATTATGTAGGTCTTCGACTTATAAACCAATTTTAATTTTCATGTGACCATGTTTGTATATATAAATTTACTTCTTAGATTACCTAGATTATAAATTGCGAATATGGCTGCTAAAGTATTACGAAATAGTCGAAATAAATAATAAAAATAAAATCGAGTAGAAAACTAATGATGTAATATTATGTTATACTTTATGACCTTCCATGGATTATATACAATTTTTACAAAGTTAATATTTTAAAAATTTAAATTCTCATATAACTTTATAAAGACATCTGTTTATTATCCAATGTGAAATCGAACGAAAATACTTTTTCATAATATTATATACCCTTTAAATTAATGCTAATATAGATAAAAAAATGCTATGTAATATTATGCATTTATTAAAGATTGTTGGTGCATGTATTGAATATACAATATTATACAGACCATGATATACAGCTGCACTCACTGATAAGTATGGCAGGCACGGATTTGATTTCTTGGGGAAATTTTATACTGGATGATAGCTTATTGTTTTCTTCATAAAAAAATATGTATCAAGAAGTAATGTAACTTCACCATTTTTTATTTTTATTTCGTAGTTTTAACTATATTTATAGATTTATTATAAAGAAAAATTAATTTTATATTATTTTCTAACATTTTTAGGCAATATACAAGCACGAGATAAATATGTTATTAATTATTTGTAAAACAATACAATAGAATTTTCATAGAAAAATGATATACTTATTGATAAATTTGTAGAAGTCAAAGTATCTACAAAATAATATTATTATAATATAGTATAATTAATAATGATGTTTCATATTTGCTTCTGACTTATATTTTTCTTTTAAAGATTTTAAACAGTATTTATTTTCAGAACTTTTTGATCATTTGTATTCTGCTTAAAAATTATTAAAAAACATATAAGTGTATTTTACTTTTTAAATAATAAACTTGATATACTAATAGTCTTGTGAATTATGATTTTGAATATCTAATACTTATGAATTTATTTTATAGATTTTTTTTTAATTTTTTTTCTATTTTCTATTTATTTTTTGATTGATGGAAAATTATCAAAATAATAAATAATATAATAATAATAAAAATTTGAAAAATCCGATTTTATTTTTTTTATACTAGGTATTTTACTAGTTTTGTTGCTTAATTCTTTTTCTTTTGATTTTTGGTGTTTTAAAATCCGTACTCAGTTTGTGATAAATTATCGCGTACTTACCGAATCGCTGGACAAAGATCGGCGGGTCAGTCGGTTGTTATTGTTGACCGCGTGATACGATTTTATCGGCGTCGGCGTTGTGGGCTGCTGTTGATGTATCACGTTCAACGACGTCGACCTGGACACGGTAGTACCGTAGCTTATGCCCCCCGGCACGTCGCTGGGCGTCTGGTCGTCTTCCTCATCGTAATCGTCGTCGCGGCCTGAGTGCCACCAGTCCACGCACCAATCGCGCAGCCACGACCACGTCAGCAGGCGCCTCGCTTTCTAAAACAACACCCGATCGCCATTATGGTTGGTTGGCGTATGATTATATGATATAATATAGCTATACGAATAGGGGAATTTATAGGGAGTGTATGGAGACCAATCGGACGGCGTTGTCAGAAAACATATCATGAAAAAATAAAAATATGTAGTAAATCTACATACATATTATTCATACATTTTTACTTATGAAGCCTAAACGAGTTATGTAAAAACTACGTATTATACGGTTTCAACCCTTATCCACTTAAAACTGCATAATATATATATGTATAATAGATTACGGTTGGTTATTAACAAATATTGTATAGGACAGAAAACATCAAGAATTTATTCTCGAAAAGGTTCTGAAAAATACATTCAGAACTTGTTATATTTTATTAGGTATTTAAAATTGAGTGTTATAGCACACAAACATCACTGTTGGCCAGACCTCATAGTTTCAACAGCGGTGACGCGTTTTTTTTCTAAGTTCACTCACATATTATTTACTATGCACTTGTTTATTTCTTTCCTCGATACAATTACTCTCTGTCATAAATTATTTACCTACTTGTTATTAATTTATAAAATATAATTTAAATAAAAATTCAAATTTAAATAGTATTACAAAATAACACTGTCGCATGATTTAAAGAAAATAGCTATACTAATCTGATGATAAAATCTGACATTTTGTAAGTGCTTATAGTAAACCATGTTATGGTTCTTTAACGGTCGTTGTTTGTAATTTTTTTTTTTTTTTTGAACAATATGATTCAATTTCAAAATACGAGTTTACTATTTTTGAAGAACATTAAATAAAATACAAATTTATTTATGTTTTCTGACATTACCGAAATCCTTTTGCCGAGCAAACGATTATTATCTTAGTCCCTATGGGAATTCGTTAGGTTTCCGTTCCCGGACTAAGCCACCGGGTTGGTCCTGCAGGAGGAATGCACGCGGTCAATACGCGCGCTCTAGGGTCAGACTATGCTCTGTATAGACTCGCTGTCTTGGGAGTTGCTCGCATTCGACGACTAACACAAACGAATTATTTCGGGCTGCTTCCTGGAACGTCTAATCGGAATTGAAAATTTTCTCTTGACAGAGGGTCTTAATAATGCTAACTAATTTGGCGATAAGTATTTTTATGGATGGTCAATTTGTGCTTTCGACTTTCGAGGTTATTTTTTAATATTATTTAGTTTTATCTAACAATATAAAACAACATTATGTCGTTACACATTATTTTTATACTTATATCTTATGCGTATGCTTATACAACAATCATATATCTTGATATTTTCTAACATTTTCATTAAATACATTTTATAAAAAATTGTGTTTAAAATATTATAAAATGTACTAAAGGAAAAAAATTAATTTATTATGAGCTTTTTAACTTCTCATCGTTAAGTATCAAGTATAATACCCTTATGGTTATTATTACGTATTTATATACGTGTGAAATTACTTATCTTTAATAGAAATATTAGCTCATTTTATATTGATATTATTACATTTGTTAAGTTAGTTTATAAATACCAATGAACACTGAGAGTACGCTTTGCGCAATGAACTGGTTTCATACAATTCCCGCCGATCCAATGAATTCGCTTGATTCGACTCGGACCGTATGCGACACCACGTTTCCTCGTGTTGATGATCGCTAAAACGTATAAATAAAAAAAAGTATATTTATATAAGCATACACCACTGAGGGAAAACGATTTTTGTGCTGTTTTCTACGTTCTCACTTGTGTGCTTTATTCATGGCTTGCAGATTCGGCAAGTCTTTTTGTCTCTTTTTTGTCTCTCTGTATATACGGAAATACAGAAAACACATCACTGTTACCGGTACGTAAAAAGCAGCAATGGCCGTACCAAAAGTAATGTACTGATTGGTCAGTATGAACTGTATATAACACTGAATTTCGGGCACGGTCCGACGACCTTCTATGATCGGCCACAGATAAATCCATGGTGGCCATAAGCCGAGCGAAATGATCCAGGCAGCCGCTGAAAATAAAAAAATCATATTAAGTTTAATTATTGCTACAGATTCGGTTTACGTTATACGAGTCGTAATGTCGTATACTTCATAAATTGCAGTGAATACATTTTGAAAATATATTATTATTATTTCGGTACGTTATGATAAAATTCTGTGTTTTTCAAGACCAACGAGAAACCGATTTAACAGTTCATTAAAATCATAGGTAGGTCAATAGGTACCAATACGCTAAATGAAATCTCAACAACGCGTCATCTCTTAATTAAAACTGCCTATTACAATCAACTCTTTATAATTTATTTTTTATTTCTAAAAAATATAAACTCAAACAAATTAAAGGTACTTAAGCTGATTGATAATAATTATTCGTACATTATTAACACTGAAACAACCATTAGAAAAACAAATAAAACGAAGAGTTCTGTAATATTTTTCATTTTATGCTTGAATAATTTTCACATCAAGTATAATAATTTAAAATATATCAAAACAGCTGCATTGACGTTAGATTCATTGCTATTGAATAGAACTAACTTTATTAAAAATAACACTTCAGTCTCTAAATCGTAATATTATTTAACCATACAGAGTACAACTATATTCAGAATATTAATATATTACGTTCTTTCTTCTCAAAGTATTTATTAATCAACATAGAATTTAACTGCAACGTCTAAAACTATACGAAAATAACCACCATGTCGTTTTACTTAAAATATTTTTAAGTAATATATTTTAACGATTAACGATTGGTATCCTATTTAAAATTATTATTCATGAAAAAATTGTCAACAATTAAATAATTAAAATTTTCATTGATTGATCAAAAATTAAAAATATTAGAAACCTGTTAGTCTTCAAGAATAAAGTTTGGTTTATCTATATTAATAATATTTTTCAAACTTAAATATTTTGAGTACAGCCAAATGAATGTATTGATTTAACAATAATGTATGTGTTTTTTGTCTATTATCACCATTTTAGGCGATTAAAAATTTATCAATTTTCATTTTTGAATGTAATCCCTGATAAAAAATTGAATCAAAATAAAACTTTTTTAAGTAAAAAGTGAACAATTTATACTTTTTTTCAAAATAAAAAAAAAAATAATGTAAAACAAGATTTTTTACGCATAACCTATATTTAACAAAATCAATTTTGATTTTTTTTGTTTTGGTCTGTCTCTAAATTAATAATCATAGATACTTATAAGTAAGTACATGATAAAATTTTCAAAGTATTTTGACTCTTTTTTATAGACATCTCAAGTTACTCGAAAATTGTTCTTATACTAATTGAAAAATATCGAAAATAAAATAGCCACAATATTTATGTTTATTAGAGTTTAAGTTTGAATTTTAATAAAAATCTCTCAAATCGCAAAAATGTACAAATCATTATATAGTTAAAATGCTTAAAATTTATAATATCCATGACTGTAGTTTGAAAATTTGATACAGAATTTTTAAAATAAGTTGTTTTTAGTTTATTAAGTATTACGATTTTAGTTATTTAATTGTAATTTAAAAATAATATCCGTGGGTAGGTAATTGAAACTTATAACATATTTTATATACTTGATGACATTTATAAATAACAATATGTTCTTGGAAAAAAATTAATTAACATGGCGTATTATTAATAATAAAATAAATAACTATAAAAACAGCATAAATTTATCATAAAATATACTAAATAATGAAGTCTGCTATTGACTTCATTCAGAACCATTTTTTGTATACAATCATCTGCCATTGAATTAAAATTTAAAATGTATATTATTATGTCTTTTTCCTAAATGACGAGGTACACTTGACAGTAAAACTGTTTTATACTTTCAGTTTTTTTTAACTATATTTATAATAACATTACGGATAACCAAACATTTTCTATTTATGTATTCATATCCAAATAATAACATTTTTCCAACTTAAGTAAGCTAATATTTAATAGATTATAAACAAATATAGGTATTTATTTATATTTTTACTTTGTTATTCAGAATAGGTACTTATTTTTATGAAACGTTTACAAATTAAATAGTTTTAAATATGTTAACGTGTATTTCTACAATTGAAATGCGATATCGTATAAGTGAATGTTTTAAATTGTTCAGTGCTTTTCCAGTTTTCCCCCTGAACCATAATAATAATATATGTTATGTTTCGCTGTTTGCAACTGCCTATCAAACGGTATACATTAATCAATATTTAATAACGACATCTTCATCACAGTTCGTAATCCGACTAGCTGCATTATAATATATAATATAATATTATGTACTATCCTGTGGAGAATATTGTCATACAGCAGCCTACCCGTTACTCGGCGCTGTCAAATCATCTGATAGTTGTCCGTATAAGTACCAATGTGTATAATACGCGAATTCGACAACACTTGTTGGCAAAGATTAGTGACAACGCCCGTAGTAACCCACACGATATTATTTACAATTTACATTGTTCATGTGGGACCTATATTATATTATTATCGTATTAAATTACATCATATGAGTTTTCATTGTTTACGGGTTTTACACGTTTGGTGATCTATCTATCAATGTATATATTATATTGTATACCATACATGATATATTACTCTTATAGTATCGTCTAAAACAATAAAATACATATTAGTGTATAACATTTATCATAAAGTTATTATACTAAATTTCTATAAAAAGTTTTAAAATACGTAAAAGTAGTAAGTTTTATCTAACAGGTAGCAATTTATCATTTTAAAACAAAAAATTAAAGTGGATGAAAACATCACTAAAACCACAAATAGTATGATTGTTAATTATTTATACATGATACCTACTTAAAATGATAAAATTAAAATACATGTTATCGAAAAAAATAAAGTGAGTTATGAGTACTTTTTTAATTTAATCATTATTACGATAGTAAAATATGTTGTTTAAATTGTAAAAAACCTGACAAAGTTGCTTAGCTCTGTGACTTTTATAGTAGACATTGAGGTACGTTCCGATTTTATGTGATTTTTCACACCTAGATCCGCGCGCCAACTCTATCAATTAAGTATTAAAATATGCAGAAGTTTCGCTATAGTTCCGCTAACTGTTTAAGTCTTAAAATGTTATTGGTTTGGTCCGGTGGCCTCTAAAAAGCTTTGTGCAACAAATTGTCTTGTTGCCTTGTATAATAATTTAGTTCGTTCTATGTTAGAGTATGAAACGATGATTTAGCCTTCTTACACAAACATTCGGAAGATAAATTGAGACTAGAATAAATTTCTGAATTATAAAGGATTTATCCGAGGAATTTCACACCTCTTCTATATAACTCCATTTTTCAAGATCTAGATCTGGAATCTTTAAAGAAAATTCGCAAGATTTTTGATATATGTTTTAAATAAAAACTGCTAAGTGGCCGTTTAAATACATCTTGCGTTTTAGTAGGACTTTTTCGTTTCGTATATGAATACCCCCCAATATATTATAACTAGGTCACTTGACGTATTTTATTTGCCGTTAATCAATTCAACTTTGAGATGAATGCGTATTTTTAATTAGAATAATATACGATAACAAATTTTTTCATCATTATAGTATTAAGATCATTTATGTTATATATAAATTAAATGCTGTTCGTTAGAAAGCGCATAGCTTAGAACGGGTGGACCATTTGGGCTCATTTTTAAAAAATAAATATACGTAATAGTGAATAAGGTTTATACAGAAAAAAAAATTGGAAAAATTGGAAAATTTTGGGGAAAAACGTTTACCGGGTCATTTAATAATTATTATTTTATATTCTTTCTCTGTTAATAATCTTTGTTACCTATTTTGTTATCAACATAGGTAGTTATTAATTATACGAGTATAATTTATAGCTAAAACTCTAAAAGCCGTTCAACGTATTTATAAATCAAAACAAAAAACATCATTTGTTTATATTATTCATTTTCTCACTAACTATAATAATATTATATTAATTTTGTATGTATAGTAATACGTAAAATGTAATTGTACTTTTTTTTTTTTAACAAAGACCACCGTTTTTGCATTAGGTTTCTACAAAGTAATATATAATAATTTTTAGCAAATTGAATATTGAACTGCGAGTGCAGTATATTTTATTAAAAGTTAAACTAATATTTGTTGTTGTGTTTTGAAAATTCAAAAACTTTTTATTCGATAACTTATACAAGTCATAACTAATAATGTAAAAATGATCTATATAAATAGATAGAAGTATACCGTGTTAGCACCGGGAATAGTTTATTGATGTGTGGGAAGCAAATCCTATATTTAACTCATATAATATTTATATTACAGATGGTATATATATTAGATATGTCGAATTTGGTGAGCAAAATCGTTTATGCGTTTTTCGCACTAGATTCACGTGCGTACCTACAATATTATAAATGATAGACATAATAAGTATAGCAATATTAGTTTTATATCGCATGTAGTCATTAAAATATAATATTTTAGAGGACATTTAATATAAATCGTTATACGTATTATTTCATTATGGAGTTTCATACTCTCATCTCTTCCCCGTCGGTACGCCACTGTATAATGATATATTATATAATATAATCGCTTATTCAACGTCTTTGAGTACTTAACGTGCCGAACCCTAGACTAATGGTATGACACGGCCATCATCATTATTATAATATTACCATCAAAGCCGTACTTAGGGAGTCAACCCCCCCCCCCCGAAATTTTTTCGTGTTATATTATGTGGCTAGGTATGCTATATTAAATTACCTATAGTCTATATACAATAATATTATAATAAAATTAGAACATATTTTTTAGCTTAAAACCCATCCCGAAACTATTTTCTAGTTTTTAACCTATATTGATTATCATTTATGATTGTTAAAAACGATTATTTTATAGGCGTACTGTACTTACATATGAACATCAACGCTTTGCCTTTGGTCCGCTTGGCCCTGTACGTCAGCGGCCTGGTGACGGACAGGTACCTGTCGAAGCTGATCAGCAGCAAGTTGAGCACGGAAGCGTTGCTGGCCAAGTAGTCGAGCGCCAGCCAGCCGTCGCACACGTGCCGGCCGAACGGCCAGTACCCCAGTATGGTGTACACGGTGAACAGCGGCATGGATATGAGCCCGATGAAGAAGTCGGCCATGGCCAGGCTGAACAGGAAGTAGTTGCTGATGTTCTGCAGCTGCTTGTCGATCTTGAACGACACCATGACCATTATGTTGCCGGACACGGTGACGAAGCTGAGCATGCCGGACACGAGCGCGATGAACACCGTCTGCGACAGCGTGAACCTGGGCTGCAGCGGTCCGCCGTTGGCCGAACCACCGGCGGCGGTGCCGTTCGAGACGACGGCCGCGGCTGCCGCCGACGCCACCGTCGTCCACGCATGGGCTCCCGCCGCCTCGAGTGAGGACGACGTGGACGCGGTGTACAGTGCAGACAACGCCGCCCGAGCCGCGAGCGCGTTCATTACGCGGCCGCCATTCTCGTCTCCATGATGTCTCTCCACAGCGGGCTAGGCACTAACCGCAGTGGCCATGGCCGTCCACGTCGCCGCCACCATCGTTTCCGCTACTTCCGCCGCCACTATCGACGCCGCCGTAGCAGCTGCTGCCGTCGTCGTCGTCGTCGTCGCAGCAGTAGTCGTATTCACCACCGACGCCGCCGCCGCCGTCAACACCGCCTCCGACGCCGCCGCCGCCACCACCGCCTCCTCCTCCGCCACCGCTACGTGTTTTCGTTTCTGCCCCTTAAAACAGATTACGATGATAAATTACTTACCACCCATTTAAATTTTATATTACAGTTTTGTACAGGTATTATACTACTATAGGTCTGTACCTATATGTATATATATATAATTGTAAATCTCTAAAATAGCTTTTCTATAGTAGATATAGGCATTATACTACTTCAAATTTGTGTTTTTAATTTTGTATTTTATAATTTGCTTAAAATACAGGTACCTATAGGTACTGTTTTACTTTATTATATACGTCAGATTTCAAATAACGAATTCGAGGGGTCACTAGGAAAAGTGTCCCACATTTTTAAGGGTAACAAAATGTGCTCTCATATTATTCATCGGAAAAAATAACATTTATTTGCTTGAAAATAAAATGTAATCGACTGACGACAGTTGCATTATATGAAATAACGAATATCATAAAACAAATTTAAACATTTTGTTTTCATTATTATATAATTTTTGTTTATGCACATTGGACATAAGTACCATTAATGTAATTTACATATATTATTTAGTTTAACTCGCAAGCGTTATTCGTCCCAGGTTAAATACAAGTGAAAAACTCGAATAAAAGTAAAACATTTGTCACTAGAAATAATATTGACTTAACAATTTTAACTTTTAAATAACTATTCGAATATATATATACCTAATATTTTTTATTAACCTTTCTCTAGTTAATATTATTGATTATTATTTAATCTATTATCTTAATTAGTTTTTTTTAATAAAATTTAATAGATATTTTTTATGTGTAAAGATTATTATTAATATCATATTTTTTCTATAATTTCGTTGTTATAATAACTCAACAGTATATCAGACATTACGCAATTTTAAAAGCCCACAAAAAGAAATATTATTATGTCGACAAAATTTTACTTTTCTTACATTATTTCATTTTTTATTTAAATATTTGGTTTTTTGAGATAGAGATCAGGTGGCTTTGTGCCGAACATTTACGACGAAAATAATGTAAAAAAATTCTTTATACCCAAAAGTATTTTGTAAACATACCTATATAGTATACAATGTATACTATACATACATAAATATATATAAATTATATGTATACGAACAAAATTCAAGACGTATATAGATGTAGTTGCTCTCTTTTTCTATTTCTCAATATAACTCTCCATCCTACCATCACTCATCTGAATTGTATTCAAACCATAGAAATTTAAATATTTTGAAATTGAAATGAACAATGATAATAAATGGCTCCATATCGATTTAATAACAAATAACAGTGGTAAATATATATTAATATAATACTATTTAACGCATTATACATTTTAGTTAAAACATATTATTTTAATAAATATTTTGTTATACTGTTTATAATGAAATTATATTTTATGTGTACGCCAGCAGCTAGAGGATAGGAAAGGTAGTGTGTTATTATATGTCACGTACGTTGTTAAAACGCCCTCCGTACGGCGACGATCAATTTACACTCACGAAAACGTTATAAAAAAAAAAATCATATTATACCAAAGTTATTACTTATAATATTATACGATTAGTATAAAGGCAGATTTATTTAAATAAGACTTATTTTTCCAGACGTTTTTTTTTTTTGGTTTTTAATTTTAAAAATTTAATAATAATCATAATGCATGTATAGTTGCAATGGGTACAATTGCTATAACTTAATACTTATACGATACGGAAACACTATATAATTTTTTGGAACATAACAGTTCAAATTTATATTTAAAAAACATTCATGTTATTTTTATAATCAGTGTAACTATAGCGCTATGTACCGATATATACATAAAACATATTATGGGTATTCGTTAAGAGTATATCACTCGTATATAAATACATAATATTATCAAAAGAGATTAATGTCTTATATAGAACAATATTATAATAATATTATACATAAAGCAACAGCCTTACAATTATTTTTTAAAACAAGTAGGTACCTAGTAATTTTTTATAAGACCACCAATTTCTCATATGAGTTAATCGTTTAATGTCGGCAATTTAATAAGAAACACACTAACCTAAAGAAAGTCTCGTGTTCTGAGAGATTTTGTATTATTTACTAGTGATATTTTATCACGCCTATACCTGGCTATCTATGTATAGTGTATCAGTTATAAATACAGAGTATGATGTACCTACGTTATACGTGTTATAATAAGTACTCTCGAAAATGTACTACGCTAAGGTAATAAGTGAAGGGATTAATGTAATCATCTCATTATAATATCATACTTTGTCAGAATCTTCGCGTGGTAGACACTGTGGAGCCTTACTAGCAGGCGCATTATGTTTATTTATGTATATATAGTATACGTATTTATAAATAGAAATAATCGATTGTATCGTTTAAGATTTCATACGTAATGATGTGACTGAATGATATATATTATACATACAACAAATAACCTATAGGGCTTGCCTACTAAAATACTACAACGTATCATATCGCAATGTATATGTAATATATTCCTATTCAATATTATTAATAATAATATTATTATTATGCCGTTGTGACATACGTCACGTATGATGCATACAGTATACACGTGACATGTGATCATATCGATGATACGGTAACATATAATAATTATAACCACCACGCATTCAAAATTTTGACTGTTGATAATAATAGCAGAAAACAAGATACCACAATATTATGTGAGTATAATAATACTATATTTACCATTATACGAAACGAGTTAATAATTTAAAAATAATTTAACAAAAATTCTAATAATAATATCAATATAAAATAAAAAACTATAATTACTTACATTGGCTACCGAACAATCTATCTTGAATAATCATCATTCATCAGTATCCGATATCTAAATATATTGTATATGATCATTATCAATAAAATATATACAAACGTATATAACTAATACCAAAACGTATTAGACGTACAACATATTATGATCTGAACGTGTGACATTATAATATTTATTTAATAACCTACGAGGTTATATCTGAATACATTTTGTATTAATAAATACATTTTACTTGAAAGAACCATCGATCATGTTTACAAAATATAAACGTAATCCGGCAGATGTCTAATCGATTGAAAAAGAGAGAAAAAAATACTGATGTCTCTATAATAACGTGAACCTATTCTATCTACAATATTTAATTTAACCATAATATTATATAAAATACAATTTTAAAATTTAAAATTATATTTTTGTCATTGATTTACAATTTTAATAGTCTAATATTGGGTGCACGTCACTGCACGAACAACCACTAAACATTTAATTGTCCTCAAATATGATTTAGTGACCCTCGATTAATTCATTTCATTTTAGGGAACTATTAAATTAATCATTTTTTTGTGCAACTATACATAAGAACATGTACGAAAATCAATTACAAAAATGGACATAAAAAACTATAAAAATAACTAACGTTAATAGTATTGATAGTACTCATAATATAGTCATATGCACTATACAATAAACATTTCAATTTAAGTATTACTATCTACTTAATACAATAATACTTATATAATATTTTGTTTAAAATAATTCTTTTATCGAAGAAAACTTATAACTTCAAAATCAATTAATGTTTTTCAAAATAATTTTTTACATACTTTTAAGTCGATACAAAACAGTGCTTCAAAAACAATATTTTTACCATTTTTTATCTTAATAACTTTTTATGAATTTTACTTTTTAATGAAAAAGTTTATTTTTTTTTTTAATATTTCTAGTTATACCTACCTAATTATAATTCAAAATTTAGTTTTTTTACATTCCAAATATTCCAGAAAATATTCTGTTTAGGAATACGAAATTTATAACGAATATCGTCATTCAAGAAAGTAAAAATCTTATGAGATTGTTACGATAAAAAAAAAGTAAACATTATATTTTTGAATGACCTAAAATAATATAATTGCAGGTAAGTAAAAAAAATATTAATTATAATAAATTAATAAATATTCTTTTATAAAATCAATTATCAATTAGAAACATTTTAAGAATAATTATTTTTTTTTAATTATGGATATGAAAATCGAGTAAAAATATTATACATTTATGTTTCTCGATATTGAAGGAAAGTAAAATGTTTTGAAAATAGAAAGAGGAAGATAAAAATTATATTGCCGTATAAATAAGCTTTAGGTGGATTACTGCGGAAATGTAAACAAGACGGAACCATTAATAAAATACCACAAGCTCCATTTTAAGTGTAATAATTTTACTTTCTAGAAAATATAAAAATTAAATAATTTCTTACGTATTTATACGTGTATTTTTTGGATTTATGTTAAAATTAAAAAAAAAACGAAAATTTGTTTTATTCATAAAAAATAGTATTACAAACTTTTATATAACTTACGTGTACATTTTATTCCGTATAGGTTAGGTAAAATGTGTATTAAGTTTATTGACATTTTAATAAACCTATATAATAAATCATACAATTATTTTGATATATATATATTAGGATATAGAAAAAATAACTGATGACTTTTTACCATGTATTTACATCAGAGGTTGATAAAGTGTCACAAATTTAAACCACGTCATATTATTTAACTACATTAAACACCATAGGTACCTACTATAATTAAATGTGTATAAATATACCATTTTTTAACCAGAATATTCATTGAAATATAATAAAATGTAGATTGTAGATACTGTATTTTTGAACATTAAATAATGATTAATAAACGGATACATATAAAATTCATAATAGTATAATGTAATATTTTTAGTATAATATTGAATAGGTATAATGACTATAATGGTATATAATACCATCAATACAAAAACCGATTTAAAATGGCTTTAAATTTATCTTATCAAATTATATACCAATTAATAGAGGGTATTCCCAAATTTTAAAATGGCATTAACTCATTATTTTAAAATAATCGCTTACGATGATAAGTTAGTTTCCGCAAATATGTTGACCGAACAGCACAAAGCGTTTTGTGTGTTGTGTTTTTCGAAGTGCGAATCGATAATAACTGTAAAACGCGATTTTCGTCATCGTTACAGGATCGATGCACCAATTATTCGGAACATACGACGATAGTATAAACAGTTTGAAGAAACAGTGTTCGTGTAAAGGAAAAAGCACAGGCTGACCTAATGTGTCCAATGGTAACATGGAAAGAATAAGAGAGAGTTTTCAACGTAGTAACCAAAGGAGCTCACATAGGAAATGTATAGGTACAGTTAATTAAACTTGACATATTTTTCTTTTATTTAATGTATAACGTATTGTTCTAAACCTAAAATATAAAATTATATAAGCATTTGAAATCGAATGAATCAGTTTGAATAACCCTATATTACATTATTACCTACCGTTATTATACCTTAAAGCTATTTATTTCTCCTGTATTCTTGAAACTATGATGTACCTACCCAAACTAAAAGCTTAAAAAAACTTCAAATAATTTATATTAAGTATAATAGACTATAAATTATAATCATTTAACTGAATTTTTAATAAATTAAGTTAAATTTAGATACAATAAAATTTTAATATTGGATAAATTAAAAACAATGTAACCAGCAATACCTACTATGTTATCCGTTATCCCTTCAACATGATGACAAATAAAAAAATAAAACCATACAAAATAATAAATTATAAAACATTTATTTATTTTTTTTTAAATCTAACATGCTGTCCTTTAACATTATGACTCAATAAATATTTTAGAAAATTGAATAACTATATTTTTTTTATTATTCAATTAAAAAAGGAATTATTATTATAGGTACTCGATCTTGTATTTTTTTTTTTTTTTTTAAAGGTAGATAACAAGTAAAAGTGTAAAACCATTTATTAGTAAGAATGTTATTACAAAACTGTAAAATAAGAATTTAATTTAAAAGCAGCTTTATTTTATTTTATTTTTTTTAATAATTTTCTCAATGCAATGTTACTTTGTACGAGTAATATAGTTACCCCGTGAGGGTTGTCTCGGAAATACGCTTCAGCCGTTTACTTTTCCATTATGCGTATATTTTATTCCGGCGGCACCTCTTTATATCAATTTATATTCACAAACAACCAAACTCAAAATATCTGATAAGATCCACGTTCAGAAAATGAATAATTTATTTTAATATAAAAATAATACGTTTTAATTCAAATTATATTTAAATAGGATGTTTATCACCTTCTTTGCAATAATTTTAGTATACGCGTTACCATTAAATTATTACTGTGTTAAATTTAAGATTAATAAAAAATATATGTTACGTAACCAACAACCGTATTTAATTTAAAATTAAATTGAAAAAAACCTAGAATAAGGGAAGTTGGAATTAAGATACATTAACAGAGATTGCATTAAAATTGTAAAACGTAGTTGTTCTTACGATGTATACTTATCAGAATTATATTCATTGACACAAAATTGAAATTAAAAGATTAAAATTGATAATCAATATTATATAATCTATTGACTATTTATTTAAATTTTCAACACCTCCTCGGACTAGGAGTATAAAGTAATATTAAAACGCAATATAATAATAATATTTAAATACAAAAAATAAAGTTTAAAGATACAATTTTTTCATTATATAAGGTAAAGAATTGAAAAATAAACCAACGTCAGACAAATTATTAATACAGAACATAGCGCGATCGAGAAGACTTGCGAACCCAATATTAATTTAGTTGAATGGAATTTAATATTAAAAGTAAGTTGTTGCTTTGGATTAAAAGAAGGGATAGATAATGATAATCTAATGATCAACTACTGTATAAAATAACAAGTTATACATTTTACATATCATCGTAAAATTAATTGAAACAATCTCATGATTCACCGCATATGTTGGTAAAATATAGCTACTTACATTAATTATTTAAATATAAACATAACACAGTGACTGATCACTATTGTGATTGTCAGTATATAATAATTTATTATATATAAGTAACTACATACGTATAATAAGTACCTAGTGCATAATGTATATTATCGTACAGCGTCGAACGAAATTCATTGCTTACTTATTATAATATACCATCATAGTATATAGGTATTATAGAACATTTATAATGGTACCTATATAGCTAGAGATCATTCATGCGCATGAACTGATCATGCTTTACAATCTAAAGTTTAGATAAAAGTGCTCTCTTAATACCTCTATTGTATTATTTTGTTGTTGAAATTTATACAAAAATAAGTATTAATGTGTCGATAATATATTGTTCAACTCGACTATAGGTATACAATGGAACCATTTTAATAATGAACAAACATAGAGGATCATTGTTTTTGACAATATATTTTGATTTATAACCCAATGCAATTAATATTGAAAATTATCCAATTTGAAAACTTTTGCATTATTTCATATTGTCAGTAAAATTAATCTCTTATGATGTACACACCTATGCATTTAATTAAAAATTATTATATCATCTATATAATGTAAAAGTATAATAAATTATTGAGAAAGAAACAAAATTATAAACACCTATACTAAATACCTAAAATAACTTTTATATTTTACGCTATACGCCTATACATAAATAATAGACGCAAATATCCTGCAAAATAATAACTTTAATAATTTAATATTATAGCTTTTCCTGTTCATAGGTAGTAAATAAGTTCACTCATTTGGTTTTCATACCCTGTATTCAATTAATATTTTAATAATAATTAGTTAAAGTACACATTTTGAGAATATAATTATTAGTTTGAAAACGTGTCATAAAAAAATACGTATACTTTTAAATAAACCAACTGTTGAGCCAATTAGTTTAACAAACACGTTTTATTGGTTTTAACGAGCGAACTAGCAATATCTCGTCATTATTCAAAAGCTTAGTAATTTAATATACAAATAAAAAATGTTATGTGCCAATACTCAATATTTTATAATTTGTAAATACCGCAGAGAATACTTTTTACCTAGGTTGTCGAAGTAATGTATAGTAAAAAATAAAGAATACAGTAAAAACTGAAAAATGTATCATTATGAAATGTACTTAAATTATAAATAATATAAGCATACTCTATTAAAATTTCAATAATAACACTTTTTTATACACACACAACGTGATTTTTAACCAAGCTCAACCCCGTTTAAATTATACATTTATTACATTCTATTTTAGATGATGTACCTATCCATTTTTTATAAGACTACCTACGGTGCATATCTATATCTCAAACTTTAATTTAGATTTTACTAATTTATTTAGGAATACCTTAATAAGTCTAAAATACGCCAGTAATGATCGTAGAAGCGTATGAACTATGAATGCCGTATAAATGTCCGTCCCTACAAGTAACCTATAAATACTACAGGGAATATGATAAGCTTTATTGCTTTTTATATAAAGCTAGGTTTCGCCATACTATGGCAAGTATTGTTAAACATTGATTAACTTTTAGGTAACATGTTATCAACGTTTTGTTACCGACATTTTAGATATATATGTATAGAACACGAGACTTACGGTGTAGTGGATACGGAGCTTTACCTTGACGAACCGCACTTTGCTCGTAATCCTCGGAAAATAAGCGAAGCGTTTTACCTGACCGGAAATTAGGCTTACAAATATACGTAGGTATACAACTTATTCCACTGGAATTCATTGGACTATTTGAACCACTCTGCACACCATTATTAATACACACTCGCGGAAGACGGACGACTATATGCAAAAACCACTCGACGGGCGTGGAGGAAAAAATGCACGATGGCCGCGAAAAAGATTGCTGATTTCCGTTCACAGAATACCATAAACCCTATATGAACCGTAGTCACCGTACTTATACCACGGTTACCGGCACGGACTTTATTCTCGTACTTCAGTTAAACCGACTGGCCACATATTATTATGTAGCTTATAGTTTTTTGATAAGGATTTCACAGTGCATCGTCTGCATCGTGCCTAAGTCGAAATATATTAAGACGAATGTTATAACCGATGTATTGAGTTTACACAAAAATACACAGCTTGGCGAATCGGTGATGCGGTGGAATCGTGGAAAGGCAACTTTAAGTCATATTTTCACTACAAAATATCGTCAACACGATCGATTTTAATATACGTAATATTAAACTCTACCTACGTACGACATGATACTGTAGTGGAAATCCCTTGATATTTTTCATCGGTCAGTCTTAATCAGATAATGGTGGATGCCCGGATCGTTTTTTCCATGTCCGTGATTAATTTTTTCCGCATTCAATGCATCGTCCGATTAAAACATTTTTGCGTTACTGCTCGCGAATCCGTCCAAGTGTTCTATAGCGTAACGCGATATTCCAGCGAAACAAGTCTTACACGTATATTTACAAGTCTCATCACTTCTGGTTTTAAGAGGATTGCTAGCAAAGGGCGGCGCGTCAAGTACATCGATTAATCCCACATATTGACCCATGTGGTAAGTATATGTATGTATTTATTTATAGATTTCTATCGTGCATTTATAGCCTATTGTACAAGTACAATGTGTGTCTCTATGACGAAATTCTTTCTTTAGTGGTCTTTCACCAATTTTAAAACAAAACCATGTTTGTGAATAAATCCTACTAGTAATAAAAATTAATTCAAAACAGTTTTTAATAATTTTTCGACATAAAATATTCAAATAAGATAGAAACCAAAAAACTAATGTCCTTGGTCGTCAAGAAAGAGCTCTTTATCACTATTAAAAATAAATTCAAATATATTTTTATAATGAGTAAATGCTTCTAATATCGAACAAGTCTTCATCAAAGTTTTAGTTAATGTTATTACAATAAATTGTCTTTATACATTTATAATTGAGTATTTTTACCTAATATCGATTTATAGTAAGTTATATTTAAGTCACCTCTCAGTTATGAATTCTCTAGATCCTTCCAATTTATTATTCCTAATTGTAAATTTAATATTAATAGTGGTAGTAATATTCCTCTTTATCCTATGAAAGTAACTAGTTTATTTTCAAATGTGTTAACTATCTTTCATCCTAGAGGTTACATATAGTTAAATTTATTCCAATTTAATAATATTGTTGATCCGTTTTAAATTTATACAAAAATAATAAATACTACTTATATTTGTACACGCCTCGTTTTAACATAAAAATTATATGTACTATATAACAAGAACAAATTTAATCTGTATTATCAGTTAAGACCTGTATGTCTTACTTAAACCATACATTTAAATTTCTGGGAATATATTGAATGTGTTGTGAAAATAATCAAGTGTTAGACTTCGTTAAGGGTCACTCGTAATAATTTATAGATTTGAGATTATTTAAACTTCTATACTCGGCTTTAATTAGTTTTTTTAAACATTTTAAATTCAAATTAGAACAAAATTAGATGTTTAAAAGTATATTAATGATTTCAGTTATTTTGCTTGAATTTAAAAATATTATTCATGGATAATTAAAAGTTTTAAAGTATTATACTGTTATACTTTATAACTAAATGCAACGTTTTCAGAAAAACTGATTCAACTTGTCGTATTACCTACTAACAGTAAAATAAATTACTTTAATAGCAATATAATTATATCATAAAATATACGACTGTTAGAGAGTCTTTGCTCAGAATCGTTTTTAGTATACAATGATTTATCATTGAATAAAATCCAGCACATACATTTCAGTGTCTTACTCCTTTATATATACACTTGACACTTACTATACAACAGAGCAGTTACTTAAATTCCTTTTTTTTATTGTCTATCAATAAAAACTTTTATAATAATATACACAAATTAATTTTTTTTTTTTTTTTTTTAAACAATATTATCGTAAAAGGTATAAGTACTTTCAATGATATGGCGGTTACTTTTCAAGATAATTTAACATAATCTTTAAAATCTTAAATAATTTTCTACATTATTGTAAAAATTAAACTAACATTTATATTCTTATACTTGTTTTTTTATTAGTTTTATAAAATGTTTTCAGTTAAGCAATCATAATTATTTAGAGAATATTGATAAGTTAAATACTAAACATTTTTACAAACATGAACACCACTATTCCATGACAAATTATTAGAAACTCAATTTTCTCGACAGAGTAATAACAAGCTTAGTGAATCAATTTGTATAAACAGGTTATGCAACACGGATTTACTTATTAAAAATGGTGAGATAATGAAACACAATTGTTACTACTACCACCACCACTTAAAAATTGTAAATCTTCGCGTGGCATCCCTTAAAAGTAATATAAAGTTATATGCCCTTTAAAAATAAAATATTTAATTTACTTTCTTTATGATGTGCGTGACCTTTTTAAGTGCTTGCATACAATTTTAAATGCATTAAGATATGTCTAAATATGTATTATATTTTATTTGAATTTAAAGAGATATATACCCGTATAAATAATTTCGATTGTCAATACAGTGGTAAATAAAGATATAGGAAATAATATAGTATAATATTTCTAATTCTGAAAGTTAATCGTGACTGCAGATTTAATTTTTATTGTTTTTAAATACACCTTGACCCTTTTGATACAACTCTATTTGCGACTAATTGACAAGAAATATTCTTAGCATGATTTGAATTAATGCCACGATAGCTCTTAATCTATTTGAAAAGAATATTGACGATATTTTTAGTACAAACTTAAAATGTATAAGTACGCGCGAGATTTAATAAATAAAAAAAAAAGTGTTTAAGAATATAGAACGGTTTATGATTAATACGTCCTAATACTTGAAATTGATGTCAATTAAAAAATAAATAGATATAAAATGTTGAATAATTTTATAATTAATTTCTTAAACGCCGCAATAGGCTATAGTAACGATATAAAACAAGTATTCATTAAGAACTGAAAAATGTAATACTAAGTATTTATAATATTACATTTTGGTAAAATTTAAATTATTTATTATAGTCGTCACAATATACATTATAATATGCGTGTTATTGTTATATTATGATGTACTTAATTCCATAATTTAATTTTATAATATATATAAATTAAAATAATATATACATAAAAAAATTACTATACAATAACTTATACGTGGAAAAATGTATTTAAATTTATCCAAACAACTAAGTATCACAAATTGTTTTAAATATTTATGAAAGTCAATAAAATGGCTTTAATATTATGGAATGATGAAATATATTATTACCAGTAACTACACTACTTTTTCTGATAGTTTATACCTAAAAAAAATTATACACATAATATTATATTAAGTCAACAGATGTGTATACTTCAGACAGTTATTAATTGATACATTGGTTAATGGTCATAGTAATATAGATATATATTTTTGCTAGATTAAATGTATCAAAACTACCAATAGGTAACCTATTTGACAAATGTAATCACTCTTATATTATATAAGTAAAGATCTTCAATATTCATTTATCGTTATCTAATATGCTTATATTATTTTGTATCGATTCCCTTGCTTAAATAAAATAATGAAATTATATTAGAATTCATTATGATAATTGTAATGTGTTAAGTAAAAGAAATTTAACTCAATTCATGAAAATCAATCAAAAGGTCAAAAAGATCAATCAAAGTATATTCATTCATTTCATTCATTTTTTCACCAAAAAATAATGTCTATAAACGTTACTTTATGTAGTATGCAGTGTACAATTAAGCTAACTAGGATGAATTGTAACTGTAAGCATGCTTTTTTTTTAAATACGTAAGTATATACTCAATAATCATGCTTGTTATGTTATAATTCATCACTAATCCTATATAGATATTATTTAAATTACTATATTGTCGATAGCCACAATGCCGCCATTACATGTGAAAGGGTTTGTATGCAAAAGTAAACAGGAGGTCTAACCGTTCTAACCTAACCTAATCTACTACTATCAACTCATTTTAATTTATAAATTAACTTCTTAACTATACACGTATCATTTACAATAGGCACCGATACAAATTATTTTTATTAAAAAGTAGAAAAAGTGATTTTTATTTTTTTATTTTGTAATAAAGTAATTGCACATTTCTTAAAAGTTATCTTAAACTCTTAAGGATCTTTAATTTACTTAGTAAAACCTATGTGAAGTCCAACAGACATAAACTATGAAGATCGATTTTTTATTTTATTTATTTTTCAATTTCAATTATTTCTTTAAATAAATAATAGGTAACTATAATATTTTTTACGAGTGTCCCGTGAGGATTTACCCATTACCCATAGTGAAGGAAGTATCAACAGAACAAAAACTAGTTTTTTAAAATTTTTCTAGAAATTAAAAACTATTAAAAATTATGAGGTTAATAAAAATAAAATTACATTTTCTTTTAAAAACAATATTTTAATTTAAATCTGTTTGCCCTAATATTAATAATTACAAATTAAATTTGTTAAGTTTTTATTTTCCTATTTCAGTACTCATAGTATTATGTTAATTATATTCAGTTTGATAATAACAAAGAGTTTATACTTAATAGATCAATGGATATTGTATAAGGTAATAACAGTAACCATAATATTAAAAAAAAATTGTAGTTTGTAGTTAAAAATGTTTAATCATGAAAATACGATTTTATCATTTGAATGTTTCTAATTCTTAAAAAAAACTCTGATGTGAGATGTCCACAACTACTATTATAGATAATAATATTCCTTTCTCCGATCAACAAAAACATAATAAATTAACAATAGGTACTTTAAACTTACTATAGGTGCGATTTGGGAGGGGGAGATTTGGAGGGGCTTAGCTTACTTAGTATTTTAATTGAAGTTTTAAATTCTGCATAAATAATCTAATCTACATTAGGTAAAATGTTGTTTGAAAAAATAATTTTCTTAAGTTTAAGCAACAATTCGTTTGTTTTCCATAGTAGAAATCGGATGAACTCATAGATAACAGTAGGTATAGATTCATTCTAGGCTAAATATATTTATCCGTGGTTGTAATAATAGTATTATGAATTACAATACATTACTGATGACATTTTAATTTTTCTAGAATATAATTGATGGTTGTGTATTTTTAGTACTGATTTTATTTTTTACAACAGTCCCCATCATTACGTTGAATACTTGTATTTCAATTCCCATTTTCGTAACTTATAAATCATAACAATATTACTTATTAGTTTATGAATTTAATAATTTGTTTATAAGTTATAACGAAGTTTGCTATTGAAAAAACATGCAGTTTTTAGTTTTGTGATTTTTAACTTATGTATAATTTAAAATATTTTCTTATCAATGTTAGCCCTGTGATATGCAAAATATAATTCTCAGCAATAAAGAATATTACAAATTTGCATCGAACTTCAATTAGTCAAGATAGATCTACTAATTTATCGATAACTTATAATGAACGAAATTTGTCAAATAAATTAATTATCCGATAATCTAGTCTTGGATAAATATGCAATTTCTAATCGACAGTTACGATTATAAATATTTATATACCTAAGTATCTAAATGTTGTTATTTGTTTTATTAAAATATTTCTATTTCAGTAATATATTTATTATAATATATTAATTGTATTAAATGTAGGAGTATGAGTAAGAAAAACATACATCATAATATGTTGTATATTACACAAATTAATATAAGTTAAAAAAATAGGTATTTGAATAGGGAGTGTGGAAGACAGTGGCCTCCATGTGTCTGTTTCATTTTAATATGTAAAGCACCTCAAAGTAAAAAACTGAATTTGCACCTAGGGTATGCCTTAAATTAATCTAAAAAATACCTATAAAATTTAAAAGACAGAGGGGGGAGGCCATTTAAAAATTGAAAGCCACTTACAGTACACGCCTTACACATCCAATAGTTGCAGCACTATAGATAGCCATAATATATGGCCATAGAATAATATGCAATAATATTTGTTTTATTCGGATGAATATTTAAGTCTAGTGTCCGGTGACAAGGATTATTCTAATGAGTACGTTTTGAAAAATACTACTTAATCATAAATAATATGTAGGTGTAGCGCTATTTAACGAGCACCCATTGTTTGTAGTTTTAACTAAAGTTTCATCTTTTCATTATATACGTACCTACTACATTATATACAATTGAATAAATATATTTAAATACCTATTGAAATGATAATAATAATGTAGCGAATAACGATACAATTAATTTAACGAAAAAGCGACAACAATAAGCCTCATCGAAACTCATTTAATCGATATGAAGCGTGTATACACGTTTGATGATTAAACAATATTTGATTCGCACGCGTTGACACATAATAGGTATTATATTATACACCATAATATTACTTTAGGTGTAAATCGTCTGTAATTATTAAGGATACTTAAACACTGAGCAAAATATGCAAGATACGGGAAAATTCACATTTTAAGAGCAAATTAATTAATCCTATTAAGAGTCGATAAACGGATCAACCAACAAATATTAAGATAAAAAAATAAGAGCAACCAAAATGAAATATTTAAGTTGAATTTAATTTATGACTTAAATTTTTCCCAACGGAAAAATTTCAAAATAATTATTGTTCGCATTGTTAAACGATTAATTATCTTATGCTCTTATGCACAATATATATATTATAGATTTATAATATTTTTTGACATATTTTAAAAATATATATTTATATTAATAAAAAAATTATTATAGGCGGTGTACCTACCGTTTTATGGGTTGTACATATAGAGCTAACTCTTAAATTCAGTGGGCAATTAATTATCTCGACTACAGTTCACTTGACATAGGTACTTTTATTTATCATGATTTATTTTTAATTGTGATATTGTATATATTGAACTATTATACACTGATTGATTAGAATGAGTTTGAATTACAGTAATCATGGGAATTTAACTCTTTTAGAAGATCGTAACGTGAAATTCTAATCACTTCGCATAACGCTACAATAATAGTACATTATAATAATAATATATTATACCAGTCACAGAGTATTTCACGATAAAATAGAAAATGAATTATTAAAGTCACGGAGAGCAATGCCTTCCCAGCAATCACATTTCCATAAATCACAATAACGCTTATTTCTTTACAACAAAACATATAAACTATAATAATAATTATACAGTTGATATCGGTACGTATTGTAATAAGTATACGAATTTTATAAGAAACCGCCACGCCGTTTTGCAATCGTCATGGTTTTGGGTAAACGCCCGAGGACGATAATCGATAACGTACATAAAGACGTAATATAAGCACTCCAATATTACCGTTATTATAGAACCTGGTCCAAGTAATACAACAGGTGTGGCATCGGAGATTGAAAATGATCTATAATATTAGTTATGTTACCTAGTATGCATCAACCAAGGTTACGCAGAGATCCTGGGAATAATTTATGTGTACGATTTCTGAATAATGAATAATATCACGCTTTTTAAATATCGATCACAGTGTGATATTATAACAGGTAATAATATATAGGTATTGACTATAGCCGGCAAAACGATGCGATTTATATGGTTCACACAATAGCTAGATGGTTAACGATTGTGTATAATCGTATAGATTACGAAAAACGATGGGGATGAGAGTACTCATACCAGGTGTGAACTATTAAAATACACTATATTTAACACTTTTATATAAATACTCAAGTCGAGTAAACAGTGGTAGGTATAACTCAGTCTATTTCTGAATATAGGAGCGACAGAAAAGCATTTCAGAAGCAGCAATGGTCCTAAACGAACCGTTATAAGTCTAAGAAGAAAAAGAAGTAAACAGTGGTGCCTACGTAGGCCACCAAGTAGTGAAAATTCACCCGTTTTATACCACAAATCGTGCTTAAATACATTTGAAAGGAGGCCATCCTGAAGTAAACACTAAAACTTCTCAACTCATCACAAAGTTATATTTTTATTGTTTATAGGTGCGTTCGTACTATGATATTATGATAGAAAAACGCAGGCACGTACACAAAAAAAAATTTCAGAGGGAGGTTCATAAAAAAATTTACAATAATCAATATTTATCGATGAATGATGATATAAATAAACTACACAGCTATTAATTTTCGGGAGGGGTTTGAACCCCCAAAACCCCCCTTGTATATGTGCCAGGAAGAACGTGAAGATAAAGGAGCGTTTTATCAAATCGTTGAGCTTTAATATTGAAAAATTAAAATTTGATGAAAATTTGATGAAACATCATAGTTGGCAGCGTCAAGCATTTATGATTGATTTAGTTTTTTTTCTGATGGGAAAGAGGAGGTTAAAACTATAGCTATTACAAGTTCATGGAAAACCTGTGGGCGCCTGTGTAAATTGATTAGAATTCACGGTGCGAAATTACAATGCAACTATTGTGTGAAACATTACCAATATATATATCGTGATATTATCATTATCAGAACAGACGAAATAGTGCGTATGATAAAAAATTTAAGACTAATAATACGTGTAACAAACGCAAACAGTGTCCATTGGACACATTCGGCATGCAAGGCAGGGTGCGCGTGTCGGACACGCGTTATCTGCAGGCGGCAAAGCGATTCATACTTAAATATTATTTAAAAAAACACTACAACACAGCGTATACGACGTACACTATACGAACGGAAAACAGACTCATTTCAATATGATATCAGATATTATTATTGCGATGTATATATACATATATTATATTATGTAAATCGTATGTAAGAATCGTGGATTTCAAACGCCGGCGGTATATTATAGATCCGAGACCTGCCGGGACGAGCGATCGATCGACGACGGGATGAGAGAAAGCCGAAAGAAAAAAAAACCGTCTCTATATCGGTCTACTGCATCGTTACACGCGGCGTTTCGGTCCGAAAACCGTTGTCCGTCCTCGACGAAGCTGCGCGGATGACCGCGGTGAAAATCGACGGTTTAAATAATTACAAACACGACAATAATAGGTACTACAAACGTTGCACACACATCAAAACGCTACGTACCCATCGTACACACCTACATGATATATTTACACTACAATACTATAAAATATACGGTTACGTATAATATTTATATAATATACTTATAATATAATAAACTTACAAACATATAAATATAAATGCACACACACACATAAATATTTAACACTACATTATATATATATATACACACACATAAATTACGCACACGTGTATATTATAACACACATACTAATGACGAGTACCTGTGCAGTTGTATATTGTGTACTTTGGTAAAAGGGCACATCGGTCATACGCACGTGAACACACTGACTTAAAGTATTGTTGTTGTTATTATTATTATGATTTTTTTTTATTATTATTATTATTACTATCGTTGTTATTATTGTTGTACTATACTGGCGTGCGGCCGAGAAAAGTCGTCGTGCTCATGCGGCGGCCGCTGGTCCGGGACTGTGGAAGCTGTGCGAGCAATCCCGCCGGCAGGTCAGGGGGCTCATTGATTTTCGGCACCCGTTGTCGTCTCGCCCGCTCCCCCGCTCCGCAGCGGCCACGCGCGCCCGTCACCACGCGCGGGTCACATTGCACCGAAGCAGAACGCTTCACGCCCAACCAATCGCCGAGTGCATCGATTCCGAAAAATACGCCCCGGTGGTGGCATCCGTCCCCGGGTCGGGGTGCTGTGGGAGGGTGGCTCTGTGAGCGTGTCTGTGTGTGTGTGTGTTCAGAGGGTGTGTGGACCACCCTCGCGCCTTGGACGCGGCGTGGCGACGGCGAGAAGAGAGCGTTGTTGTAGTAATATAAAATAATTATCGTTCCGGGAGGGGACTGAAGCAGGCAGATATCACCAAGTCGACCGGGAAATGAAAACAATATGGCACGTTGGCTGCTGAAAACAATATTGTTTCGCCGGCCGTTTATTTATAGCCGACTAATGTTCTCGGTCGATGAAGACCGCATAATATTGTTTTAATATCAAACATTATACCTAAACTTACCTATATGTCATATTATAATAAAACACATTTTTATTATTATTATTATTATTATTATTATAAGGACACCTTTTCACTGAGGCTTTATATACCTATATGACCGTCTTCGATCAATTATGCAGGTTGCCGCTATGACACTTTCGGAAAGTTATTCAGTTAAAAATACATTACCTGTGATATTATTATACGAGTAGTAGTTGTATGTAATTACATAGTAATATTATTTATATAATATTATCACTTACACGTGCAAATACGATGCAAGACATCGGAGTAGTGAAATTGCCTATATTAAACGCCGTCATTGAGTTCGCTATTGAATACGTGTGCTATCTACTGTCAGCTACAACGGGCACATAATAGATACGATACAGGTGTTGGGATGTGTGAACAGTTCGAAACCGTTCAATGTCCATGAATTTTCGGTTTAATGTGTGCTCTGATTTACGTTAACTATTGTAATTAAATTTAATAAGCCCAAGTACCACGTTGGTGGAATACATGCGTTGGACAAGGTTATTTAATATTACCAACAAAAAATAATCAAACACAAATCAATGCATTGAAAATCATTAAAAACATTTACATCGCTACATTTTAATAAAAAGTACTAGATTAAGGAATAAACAATGTTACCAAGTAGAGAAGAATACTTTATAATTTATTTTATATAATGGGTATGTTATATAATAATATATATTATTATAATATATTTATTTTTGAATCAAGTAAAAACAACCATTTGGAAATAAATTATATCATTTAAAGTAATTTTTAGCTTTTAAATCATAAGATATAGAATACAGATAGGTATGGTTAGTATGGTTTTTCATCAATGCTTTAGTCTTTAATACAAAATAAATAGGATAAATATATTAAACCCGTACATAAAGTTCATCAAGTTTAGGTGGGTAAATTACACACATACATGATTAAGGTTTGACTAGCATCGGTTTTTTTAAAAAAAACATAGGTATCAAAGTATAAGTATGTGTGATTATAGTTTTAATGTTTTATTATACTTTTTAACCAAGTGTATTTTAAAAACAATAGAAGTATACTACTTAGGATTATTCATACCTATATTGTTATTAATCAACAACGATAAACTTTAATATTATTAAATCGTTTTATGTATCTAAGAAATTATTCTAAACTATATTCTAATATAATTTATCTATATGTTTTGATTATTATTATTAGTATTATTATTTAAGAATTGAGAGGTTTATCCTCATATCCTAAAACCATAACTTGTTGAATTTTATTCTTGATCCATTTCAATGTTGTTTTATCGTTGTATTCAATACATTTTTCATCTCCGCGGAAAAAATAACTCGAATGATGTTCATCCTATAACAAAAAAATATAATAATAAATAATAAGTGTTTTAATCACTAAAATTATTATTTAAAAAAATAATGTACTCTTTGTCACTTACTTGCCGAACTTTGAATATTAATTTATTTTCTTCAATTGTTGGTACATCTATAATGTTATCAATATAAATACTCCATTCAATTTCCCATGGTCCTTTAGTGCGGTATTTTTCAACTAAAATTACTCGTCTAAAATAATGTTTAAATTAATAAAAAAAAAATTAATATTAAATTGTACGCACCTTAATGTTATAAGTAAGACTTTTTTCCCCTCTGGGAGGAAACTCACGTGTGCCCAATAACCATCATTTGATAGAGAGCGACTCAACATTTTAAACAAATGTAGACCAACAGCTTCATACATAGAATAGCTTTTCATTCCCTAAAACATTTATTTTATTTTTTAAATATTTAAATAATAATTATTTACACTACAAACCATTGGATTGACGTATCTCGGAATTCGTGCTCGCATCACAACCTCTTCTCCCGATTCAATAATTCTAAAATCACACAATGTATTTTCTCAATAAGTTCGCAAATAATTTAGTTTATAATACCTTTTAACTCCATCATAAGCCATTGACACCTTGTCGGAAACGTTTGATTTTGACAGGACTGCCAGTAAGTTCCGACCGGGACCTCTAAAGAATGATTCTGCAGCACTATCGTCCTCTCCACCTTGATATTTCATGTTAAATGAATTATCATAATGTAATCTATGTAAATAATATGAATTCAACTCACCAATATGAGGTCTTTGTATTGCACCAGACATAGATAACAAAACAGACATTTCTGTTCCTTTGTGGGCAGAAATCATTCGTTCCGGCAATGGTTCCTCAAAATTCCATTTTTCTTCACTTTCAATAGATGTAAATGAACCTTCTTGTACTTCACACATAAAAGGCCCTAAGTGTTCCTGTAAAAATATAATAATACAATAATTGGTGTGAAGTGTTAAATAATGAATAATATTCTGCTTACATCCAAATTTAGTTTTTCAATTTGAATCTCATCAGATTCGTAAATGTTTTCCAATACGTCCAAATTGAAAATAGAAACATGGCATTGTTTTAATAACTGCCGTGCATAATATTTCAATCCATAACTAAACATTGAGTTAAATGAGTCTTTATAAAGTCCTTTTCGTGATAAGCTATTCACACTAAAATAATTAAACGGAGTATTAATATAATTTACAACAAACAATTACCAAATCATACTTGAGATTTACGGCTTTTATATCACTTAAACGGTTCGAATGGCCATCGAGTATATACAAAAGAGCATCTGTTGCAAAACTATTAGAGCTCTTCAGCGAGCTGAGTTCGGGTACTTTAGCCGAAAAACTTAATTGTACATTAAATGGAGAACAATAAAAGTATTCGACAAACACCTTTCCTGATTTTCTCCCCTAAAATATATTCGTTGATTTCGTTAACAATATCATAAAAAAAAACTAATTACATATTATCCAGACTACCGATATCAATAAAGAATTATTTGAACTAGCATAGTATTTTAAGTATTATTTAGAATAACCATTATTTAGCATAATTTTAAAAGTAAATAAAAATATACTAACACAATTTATATTAGCTACATATAGAATCGACAATAATATAACTATTATTATTTTCTTTAAATTGATATCACAAATTGGCAACAAAATTCCGTTAATGAGAAACAAATCAATTAAATTAAATTATTAAAAACAAAAAAATGTCTAATAGACAAATCATAATAATTATTAATTAAATAATAATTGAATGATACAACAATAATAAAAATTTAATTTTATAACCATTATATCATTACCTACGTAAAATTCTTATTCATAATTTTCGATTATATTTTTCTCTCAAACAAAGTTGACTATTGACAATGAATTTTTGAAAGAAAAAATGTGCAAAATCATTAATAATCTAATAAGTCTTTAATTTATACAGATAATCCAGATAATATGTAAGTACCTAAAATAATGTTTACAAATTAAATGCCCTTTATTCTTACCGGTGGTATATTAGGTGCATGAAGTGAACTTACGTCTTGTCTAAATCTTGCATCTAATGGACGATCAAAAATTGCCAAAAATGGTGATAAAGTTTTATGCATACTAACCACAAATGTTCTATCAAGTTGTACAGTAAAATCTTGAAGATTTATATTAAAATATCTTAAATAATTTTAAAAATGTAATTAATATTTTACTTCTGTAATTAATTAGAAATAATAAAAGTTGTACATACTTATAAACATCTAAATTATTAGAAACTGATGTTTTGTTATATGCTATTTCCAAAAATGATTTCTCACAAGATGTCTTACACGCAGAAGTTTGATACAATGCAGTTTTAAATGTACAGTCCGATAACTGATTGTCCAACTATAGAATTATAATAATGTATGTTCATTTCAAATTTAATAAAATAATTATTAATTGTTCTTTTTTTTTATTTATAAATATTAATAGTTTTATAAACACACTACATAGTATATTTTATTTTGAAAACATTCAATTTAAATATAAATTAATTCTATTCATACTTGTATTCTATGAATTTTTAAGGACATAGTAGTCGTTTTTGAAGTCATTTTACATCGGCCCCGTGCGGCAGGATTATACGAACGACTTAGTTGGCCAAAGAACGGTTTTATCATTTGCATTTTATCAAAATCCACCTTTTTAATATAATTAGGTGTTTAAAATGTGTGTTGGAAGTTTGAAATATTGTAAATATTTTTCTTACATGGATATAATCTTTTAAATGTGCTTTTTTATTGTCATTTTTCCACATATCTTCTAACCAACATGCGAGTTCAACTGTAAAAGGTTTCCAAACATTTCCTACTCTCACCATCCATTCAGAAGCTGAATCTGTTAAACTAACATAGGCAATTTCCTCCGTGTGGACACCATGAGAAGTACTCTGAAACATAAAACTTATGAAAAAAACAACTAAACAATTACTTAAAATATTAAGCATATCATACCAGAGATAATCCCAATCCTTTCATGGATACAATTATGTCAATACTAGATTTATTATTTTCAATATTTTTACGCGCTGCTGATGCTGCTTTTTCGTCTTGAGTAAATAGCAATACTCTTTGACCTGAGACGTCAATATAACTAACCCAGTAAACCACAACCTTAGCTTTCTTGGTCTTAGTTAACTAAATCAAATTATTAACCAATCGGAATATTTAAATATTTAAAAAAAAAACCACAATATTTAATCAAAATGTTTTACTTTAGAATGTTGCTCATCAGAATCTGAATTTTCAGTATCGCTTGTATCAGTCGGTTCGAGAGGTTGATTTATAATAAATTTCATTAAATTTAAGTTGTTATTAGAAGTTTCAGGTGGTTTGATTTGACAGAAACTTATTATTTCTTGTCCAAATCCTTCTTTTTCATATTTTGCTACAAAACCTTTAGATTTGTTACTATACACATTCCAGTAAAGAACACGTTCTTCAGTAGGATCATCCCAAGTATATAATATAGATTGATTAGGTCTTAATAATGTTACCTTAATATTATTAAGAAAATAGTTTATTATTTATTTAATGTAATAACTTTAAAGAAAAAATATACACATACTTGACCCAAATTTTTTTGATGAACTTTTAGAATAATTTCATCACACATATTGTCAACTCTTACTGGAGCATCATTTTGACGGAATTTGTGAAAACTTATTAAAAACGGATTTTCACCACCACCTGTTATTTTAACTACAAGAGCTCGCTAAAGAAAAAAAATTATTTTATTAAATCAAGTTATAACTTTATTATTATTATTATATTATTAATGTTATTATTTTTACTCCTTTATCCATTCTAAGAACGGTCTGTTGTTCTTTTGTAATTGAAAAATGTTGTGATCCAGATTTGCTATCACGAAATTTAACAAACATTCTCATTGAATCAGTTTCAGGCCAAAATGGTAATGTCTTCAATAATACAATAATATTATTGTTAAGGTTATTTATTTTGCAAATTTACTTTGGTAATACCTGTCCTTGTAAAATGTCTGTCCATAAATCTGCTTCTTGATTATCCTCCATGAACCGTAAACTTCTGCTAGAACAATTTACTACAGAGAAATTTGGTAAAAATGTAACAATTGTTGTTAAGTGAGGACATAAGTGAGATAAAACTGGCTTCATTAAAATTCTATATTTTTTCTGTCGTTCTTTATCTTTACAAATTACAAGTCCGGGACAGTATACTGTATCCATTGAAAATGCCGAAGACCAATTTGAATGATATGCCCTAAGTTTAATGTATCTTTTTTTTAAGCTTTTGTATGAAAACAAAATTGGTTCTTCAGTGTGTGATTCATACACAATATCTGATCGTGAACCCTGAAATATAAAACAGTATTAATCCACATGTCACACTCAAACATCAGTATAGATAAATTTTAATTTACCCTTAATTGTAATGGTAATCCTGTCTTATTTACAATCCAATATGGCGAATGTATAAAAATACGACAAGAATCTTCATTGGTAATTTTTATTGCGATTTTTAAATGTTTATTACCACCATCTGTATCATGTTCAGTACTCATGTTAACAGTTTTTTCGTTCATATCTTTTCTTAAACTAAAGCTTCCGGACCATGATATACCAAGATATGACGGTACAATTAAATCAGTTTTTAAAACCTTATGTGTAATATTTAACATATAAACATCAATTTTCTCGGAAGCTTCAATATGGTGCTTGAAATTTGGGAAACTAAATTCTATAGCAAACGGGAGAAAATTATGTATAACTACTGGTGGAACTACTCTTAGTGTATAATTCGGAACTGATCTTGAAGCACGGTTAAATACTGGCTCCCCTTCTTCACAAACAACCTAAATATAAATAATATTATGTAACAATAATCAACAAACAATAACAACAAAAGTAATAAATGTCATGTTCTAACCCGAACAGAAAAATTTGGTTGATCATCAGCTTTAGATGTGGCACATACTAATTCTTTTGCACAACTGGTATCTACTGACAAATCTGGCCACCAAACACCACTATCACTAACAAGATAATTCCTAAAAAAATTGTTCCAACAAAATATTATTTAATAAATACAGGCTTATTCATTGTATACATTTTATATATTTATGGTTATATACTATAACTTACTGCAAATTAGCAGGAGATAAGAACAGTTTTGAATGATATGCTAAAGCTATTGGTACGTTAAAAACTGATCCAGCTTCAAGAATTGCCAAAGTACATATTGATTCAAAGGGATTGTCAGACTCTTCTACAACTCCTGAATCCATTTCAAAAGTATCTGTTGCTTCTGTGTGGTTATAATGAATCATCAAAGGATAAGATGTATCATTTTTCAACTAAAACATACATCAGTCATTATAAAGTTATTAAATTAAATTATCAATATAATTGTATACCATGAGAGGTGATCTAATTGTTATTATGTGGCTCAGCTTTTTTGACACTACAGATAACATAATCCAATATCGTGTGTCATTTTTTATTGGAGAAAGAGCATGTAGTTTATTACACGTACGTTTAGGACAAACCACAATCAAATCATCAAAACCTGTACATTTTTATTTTTTTTAAACATATACTTTTTTTTTTAAATAATAAATTAATTTTTACCTTCAACTTTTATGTTGAGTTGATAATCAGTAATTTTCTTGTACATCATTTCACTAGAATTGTCATCAATGTTATCATAATTCTGTTTTTGTGTTAAATTATTTACAAATGTACAATCATTAGACATACTAAAAAATAAAAAATATAATTGAATTAACTATTAGAATTTCAAATTCTTTAAATTGAAATAATTTTATATTATTATCATTTATAAATTAATAATCCATATGTACACAATAATATTTATTAAATATTATGCAATTATATTATATATTTAAAAAAATAATTTCAGTCATAACTTTATATTATTTTTAGCTAACCTTTGTCTTGATATTGAAGATGTTCTAGATCCATCAATTGCTTCTAAGATTTTTTCTAATCCTTTCTGAAATATAAATACCTGGATTAGCAAAATTGTATAAACTAAAACTCAAATAATTTATCCAACTGAAACATGCAATTAAATTATTTGATAAACTTGCTAATAATAATAAGGTGAAAAAAATTTATAATTATTAAATTCTATTGTTTTTCAATAAGTGTATTATATTTTATCATAAGTTTTTTTCAATCATTACCTATTTAGATTATTTCCAATTAAAAAAAAAATAAAATTCAAATTGTAATGACAAAACATGAAGTCTTCTATAATGTGCCTCTATTAAACAAATTTTAAATAATTAAAATAAATAATGATGGTTAAGTTTTAATAGGTAGTTTATAATGAAAATAATTAATTAAATAGCAACTATTTATATTATGAAATCAAAAATACAGGTATAACATAATTATTATTAACATTTATCATTTCAATCTTATTTTTCATTTGTTTAATTATTTTATTTTAATTATCATACATATATAATTAAGTATATATTATTATTTACCTCAGTTTTTTGATATAACATAATAATAGATCTCACTGCTAAGTCATTAACAAGAACAAAACTTTCAGTTGAATCACAATCATCAGTTTTTGGATTATACAATGATTTTATTAGCGTGTCAATAACAGATATATTAGCTGGAGTAAAAGATACTTCAAGCCTTTCTGTTTCAATAATTAAATATGTTGATGTTTCTAATTCTTCAGAATCATGTTCTAAACCTGAATCACTAGATTCACCTTTAAAAAAAAGAATACCAAAATGAACTCAATTTAATTATAATAAATTATTTCTTTAAAAATTACTAATTTTTTTTTTTAAAATCCTTTCTTGAATAATATTTCTGGAATCATGATCAACTACACTTTCGTCACTAGAATCTGAATTTGTTAAGTCATCATCACTAAATTCACTGAAAAAATATATAAATTAAATTTCATATGTTTTAAAATATTATATAGATTGTTTAACATACTCAGAAATTAAATGTGTAACAGCTTTAGCTAATTTATCCATAACTCCAGTGTCTTGGTCTGAATCTGAATCATCGGAGTACCATTTTTCAAGTGAAGTTTCTATACATAATATATTTATTTTTTAAATTATAAATAAAAATCATTTTAGGTTCTTGTATATAGTAGTTATTTAAGAATTAACACTATACTGTCTATACTAATTACCCCTTGACTTCACTGTTTTTCTAATAAATTTCATTTCAGCTTCACTTTCATCATCTGAACTTTCACTCTCACCTTCCACAATTGATTGATGAGATGATTGTATCATTTCACCCAAATCAATCTGTTTTAAATTGAACTTTCCCAAGAAACCCTATAAATTATAAAACATATCTTAGCATGTTTAATAATAATTTTGTCTATTATTGCTGGTTACATACTTTCAATGTAATATTCCAAGGCTCAATAAACGGTTCCCAAACACTCAAATTACAATTATAGTATGAAGATTTTAAATTTAAAATCCCTAGAATAGATAACATAGGTAATAACATAACAAAACATAATAAGATATATCCCTCAAAACTTTGATATACATACCGTTTAAATGAAACTGATCTGACCAATCTTTTACTTGAACCTTTAATGATGATTTTAACATGATCATAGGAATGTCTTCTAAATCTAGTTCTTCTATTTCTAAAGATACATTTATATCTTGTATATAGAGTTCGAGATTTTCTGATTTCACATCCATAGTATCAGAAAACTTTGATTGGAAAAATGAAAATAATGTTCTTTTAGATACCGACTTGTTAGGTACCATATAACCATTAGGTACTATGGACTTTGGAGTCCATAAATCATCATTTTTAAATTCCCAATAAGGTGATCCACCAAAATCAAAATGATCATCATAATTTAATTCAATAAATTCAATGACCTTTAAAACAAAACATTACTTATATTAACTATTTTGTTTTTAAACAGTATTTTAAACAGTATTAAAATATTGAAAAATAAATTCATACATTAAGAATAATATGAACTGTACTAGTTGACAAATGTACATTTAGTGGACTAAAACGAATTAAAATTTCAATTGTATCATGGTCTCCTGATTTTAAAGTTCTTGAAAACTCAATGTCACATGGGTGCAAAACCTATGTATTTCAAAAATATAAATAACACATATCAATAATATATTAATAACATTTTAATACCATAATAATATAAAATATACATACCATCTTCTCAGCTCTTCGTTTTTTTGATGCTGCTAAAATATGAAAATTTGATAATGAACAAACAAGTCGCTCTTCATGTCCTGGATGACGACTATAATCTAAAAGAAACTCTGTTCGACATAAAAGTACTTGATCTCGAATATCTAATTCTTCTATTCCAGGTAGTAATAATGCTATTTCAGGACGACCAAAACGAACAGATATAGTTAAAGCTAAATAGAAATAAAATTATTCATTATTTCATTATTTAGTAAAACTCAATTTATAATAGAATAATTTACTATAATTTTACCTGATTGTTTTTCAATATTCAATTGTTTTTTGTCTACTGATGGCTTTTCGTCTCGGTATTTTCTATGACCATCTATATTAACCATTGGAGATACCAAAATTCCATCAGTATTTTTTCTATTGATTGGTAAAGAGTCAAATACAAATTGTGTTAATTCCATAACAAATGGAACAGAAACATTCAATCTTGTTTTATCCAAATGAATATGAATCGTTCTATCACCTGAATATGTCTTTTCAAAGGACAAATCAAATAATGGTGGAGTTGATACAGATATATGTACTTCATTAGATGAATCCGATGGACCAATAGGTTCAAATATCCTAAAAATAAGCTTAATAATTATTGAAAAGTTTTAAATATTATTATACTATTTATACTATTAAATTATTAATAAATTTATATCATTAAAAAATTACTGACATTTTTTCAGATTTATTATGTCTCCTGGTGTCTTCTAACAAACATCTTTGTACTGTAGTATTTAAAACAATTCTATCGTCTGAAAACATATCTATCTTTATATTTATTTCATCCAAATCAAATCTACATAATGAGTGATTTATATCTCTAATTGGAGAACTTAATATCTGAAACAGTTTTAATTTTAAAATAGTAAAATTATTTATTAATTTATTATTAAAATAAATTAATGTATTGTATATTAATTACTTCATCTGAATTTGCAAAAAGTGCAATTTGGACACTGTCTATAGAAAATTTAAAATCAATTTCATGAATAGAAGTTTCATGGTTGAAAAACACTTGTATTTTTTTTAAATCTTGATCTTCCAAAATCCCAGAAATGTGTGGCATCATCATATGGAATATTTCATCAATGCAATGACCATACTCAAAATTGTCTGCCCAAACTTGTAAAAATGTTGCAAAATCTTTCTGTCCCAGATTAATTAAAACATTATCAATTCCTCCATTCATCCAATACAAAAGTTTGCTTGTAGTATTTCTTTTAATGTTCAAACGGATTCCAAAAGGTTCTACCATTGGTTCCTACAACAAAAATAAAATTGATTCTTTTATTCTATAATTATTTTATATTTATAATATTTAATTATCTATTGAAGTACCTGAGTAATAATTGTTCCATCTAATGTCATAATAGCTCTAGATACATTAATTGCATCCCAATTAACTAAAATATTATCAACAATATCTAAATTGTCATATTCTTTTTTTAATTGCTCTTTAAAAAAGTTTTCCACTGTAAGATCTCCTAAGCTACATAAAATAACATTAGGAGAAGTACAGTTCTGAGGAAATAATATTATAGGTAAATGTAAACATATTGACAGATGTATTTTACTCTTCCATCCATTTCGAAAATCTGGAGTAAACGGGAATAAAACTTTACGTAAACGTCGGCCAAAATCAACAAGCTCTTCAGAAATAATAGGTTCCATGAAATACTATAAATTTAAAATAAAATTATTAAGGCTAAAATTGGTACATATATTAATATTTAATAGTAATTATTTATCGAATACATACTTGAAAATCTAATAAAATACTGCATAAAACTGTTATATGTACTTGTCCTATGTACAACTTAATAGTTCCATCTGATTTTACATCATCTTTCTGTGCTTCAATGTTTGTTTTGTAAAGTCTGGGATTATGCCGCACATATTTGAATTCCATAAACTTATCTTCATCTGTATATAATATCTATAAAACATTTTATTTATAAATTTGAATAGTTTTTAATTTATTGAAATTAAATTTTACCTTAGGATACAAAGTAATTTCGGATAAATCATCAATGCTCATATTCATCACATAAAATCTAAATACCATCCGATCATTTGCTTTAAATGTGCAATCACTTTCTAAGCCACCAATCTAATGTAAAAATGTACGTTAATAAATATTATATAGCTGTTTAGGAACTCACCTTAAAAAAAATTTACCTTAACATCCAAAAATTCTAATCCAGTATCACAAATTAGTATATTACAATTTGAAATTCTAGCAGAATAACTAAACTTTGTTGCTCCTTGCGGTACAGGTGGATCATGGTTAGAAAAACAATTGTTTACATAATTTTGAATATTTTCAGTTGTTAAAGAAGAAAAAATACGTCTGTTGTAAAATCTAAAGAAGATGTATTTTTAAAATAAGATCTAAAAAGTTAATATTATTATTTGCAGAAATTGAAAAAACTCACTTTTGTGTAATATGTTGTAAATATTTGTAAAATGTTATAAATGCAGTCCTATGAAACACAAATGATAATTGATTTAAATCTAATACAAGAGATTTTTCTACACTGTGGAAATGACTTTTGAAATCAGGACAATCAGCTTTTACCTAAAAATAAATGTATTCAATTGTAGGATTTTATACCTAAAAGAATTATACATAAAAAAAACCTTTAATACTTTTCTGTAAAGTAAATTAATAGATTCTTGTACTAAACAATTGGATGTTATTGAAAATAATTGAACAAATTCACCACTTTTGCAAACATGTTGTAAATCAGATAAAATAATTGATCCGATTGACATTTGTACAGCTGGTCCATACTCCATAATTGCCAAATCACAACAAAAACGTTTAAATGTCAAATTCAAAAAAGAATTTTCTATTTTATCGTTTGAATAATGAAAATTAATAGAAATCTAAAAAAAAGAAAATATAAAAAAAGGATTCAACATTTTAATTTTAAAATATCTACTTCTCCCATGACACATCTAAAAAGAGATGTTATAGTATTATTTGGAGACACATTGTCATCAAAGCCTGGTAAATCAACTGTACGGGCCCAAAGTTCAGCGAACTCTTCATCACTAATTTCTGATGACACAATACTTCTATAAAAATAATAATCAATTTTAATTACCTATTCATTCATAATAAAAACAATTCTGATGTAAAAAAATAAAAATCAGTAATTAAGTTATTCAATTTTTATCTACATGCCATTAAATTATATTTTATATTTATAAATATTGAATCAAATTTTTTAAAAATCAATGAAGTATTAAAATACAATAAACTAAAGAGTGGATTAAGAGGACTTTATGTCTGTCTTGCACATGCATAACATAGTAAACCTACATATCGGATGCTTAATTCTTACTACAGATTATATTTTATTTAAAATTAATGTTAGACAAAATAAATATATTATCAAATTTGTAATAGAAAATATAATCTGTACTTATAAAAAGAGTTTTTTTTTTCATATTTTTTATTTCATACTGAGCTATGTGATTTTTGAATAATTTCAAATTCATATAACTCTCAGTAATAAAATTAAATATATAGTCAATCTAATAAATTTCAAGTAGGTATATTATTATTAGGAATGTGTTATAATATTACTATTACATATTATTATACATTTATACATATATAATTTATATTACATTTATCTATATACCTACTAGCCATATGTATGATCATTGAACACCTATTCTTTTATAAAAGATTAAGTAAAAATCATAACTTAATGTCTTAATAAACTACTGTTTAGTAAAAAAATGTTTAATTTGCATGATATTTTTATTACTTGCCTTTTGTCTACAGCCTTAAATGCTTTTTTTACTTCAGCTCTTTCCTCAGTTGATCTAGTACTAATGCCTTTAAATTTTTGATACAATGCCAATGTAGATTTCAATTCTTGTAATTCGTCTGTATTTTGATGCAAATTTATCTGTATAATCAGATTAATTTTTTTTTAAACATAATTCTTTATTAATCAATATGTTAAATTGAACAATAAGTTTATTTGATGAATATAATATAGTACTATTGCAATGTTTAATTAGATATTTAGATCACTAACCATGTCTAATGCATAAACTTCATCATCATCACTATAACGTTTTTTTAATGTTGCTGAAGAAACATGGTTTGTAGGTATTGGTGTATTTTCAATGAAGTCTAAGATGGAGTTAACTTTTTGATCAGATAAGTTGAACCTTACACTTTGTACAGATATATTAATTTTTCTTTTTGCTAATTGTTTGTATTCTGGTCTTATGCTATTAGATATGACAATTTGTGTAACAGTCTTTCCCAAAAGGTGTAATGATGAATCCATTTGATTTTTTAAACTTCTCCAATCGTTTTCTAAAAATTACAATACATATACACACTCATATTAATATACAGTGAAACCTCTATTAATGGACACCCATCAATAGTGTACCCTTCTCAGTAGTAGGCACTTTTAAATTCCCCGGCAAAAATGTATACACATAATAAGAGTTATAATCTCTTAGTAGTAGATAGTAGTAGACACTCCTAATAGTTCTCATAAATGGACACAATATCTACATGTACATATCGAAAATGTTTAAGTAATAACCATACTATATTTATTTATGTAATACAAGTTAATATACAATCCAACGTTTGAAGAATTTTAAAAAACCATAAATAATTTTAAAACATATTTTAAAAATAAAGAAGATAATATCACATTATCAATGATAGACAATTTGCAAATTTATTGTGAAGATCAAAAAAAATTTACACAAAAAAAGATGACAAATTTTTTTAATTTTACATAAACATCAAACATTTTTATATCCACTTTTTAATACATACATATTAAATATGTATGTAATAAATAATAAATTAATACTTCAATGTATATGTATAACTGATTCTCTATAGTGTCTCCCTATAGTGGACATTTTTTAATTGCTCATGGCTCTCCACTATAAAGAGGTCTCACTGTAACCTGATTTTAATAACTTAATCATAATATGTAAAACATTTAAAAGTATAATTATTAACATATGAGTTTTAAAATTATGTACTTTACTAAAAGGTTTGTAGTAAACCTTTGTTTGTAGATACCTAATTAAATAAAAATATTAACCTGAATTACAAAATATTAATTGAAACCCATCAATATCAATATGGTATCGATCATATAATTTTTCTTCCATTTCCATTTGTGTGACGTCGTCTAAACAAATGGTTTCTGGTTGTAAGTCGCTTTTGATTTTAAATCCACCAAAATCAATCACCATTATATTTTCACCCCTACCATAGAATACAGTATCATTAAAAATAAGTATAATTAATTTCAAATTTTAAATTAAAATATTACATACTTTTGAATGGAGCCAAATTCTGGAATTACAACATATGGTAATTGAAGATCAATGTTCAATAGAATTTTTCTAAACTTGGATTCCGGTCTGTTTGAATTAAATAGTTTAACACATTTTTTAGAAATTATCTGAGAACATTTTTCAATAGCAGATTCAATGTTTATTTTTTGATTATAGTAAAAGAAGCTAAGTAATGCAGATATGGCAAACTATAAAATAAATAAAAATTTAGACAATTTTTATAAAAATAATACACTTTTAATTAAAAACCTACTTCATGATAAATAACTTCCATTGATTCTGATGTAATATTCAATCCATAATCTGCTTCTGAATTGAGTGGATTTTTTTCAAAGTCAATACTCAAAAAATATTTTGATGAATTTCCTAGTAAATGCACACATATAATAATATATTTTAAATTTAATTACAAAATATTTACCTCTCATTGCACATGTATCAATTATTGGAACCAGACTATACTCAACAGAAGCTTCAACATTTATACTCTCAATTCTCATTGATATTTTATATGCTTTAGCAGATGGTCTAGTTTCAAGACTACTCATTAAATGGCCAATTGTGATTACCATTAATTCATTAGAGCCACTAATTAAACTAACTAAACAGTTAGCTATAGTTAAATTTATCTTGTGTTCTAAACAAATTAATTTATATTATTATACAAAATAATAAATAATAATTATAATGTACCTACATACCTATGTATTGTTTAGGTTTATCATGTTTAGGAGTTTCTGATCCCCCAGTTTTATACAATAGATCATTAAGCCGATCTTTTTCTGATTGACTAAGTAAATTCCAAAATGTTTTAGATTTATCAGATGTTAAACATAGACGATACCTGGGCTTAGCATTAATTGGACCCCACCATTTTGGCTGAGATTCTTGAATAGTAACACTTTCTGGATTCTCTTCACAAAGCTATTTAAAGTACATTTAATACAACTTCTTGTAAATACAATTTAATATCTAACCTCAATTTTAGCATGTTCTCTTGCTAAAACTAAATTGAAAATATCCAATTCATCTTCTAGCATTTGCAAATCTATTTTTAATTCAGTATCATTTGGATTTAAAAGAACTTTTTTAAACACATTGATGTAACTTTTATAATTTTTCCTGAAACACACATTAATAAATTATTTAGGTATATTTATAAAAATATAATTTTATTTTAATTATTCATTTATTTAAATGAATATTTACCTATGCTTTTTAATTTTGTTCCACAGTAATGTAACTCTTTGTCGTACAACACATTTATAAGCGTAGATCCACAAACTTTTATTATCTTTTAGGTCAGTATTAGGGCGAACATCCCGATATAACCTATAGTAGATATGAGAAACCAATTAAATTAAATAAAATTATGATGTTTTCAGTTTATAATCTATAATCTACTAAAACTTATAACACATTTTTTATTTACTATAAATATAATGTATTCACTTTATAGATTGTAAATACATTATATTTTATTCCATAATATACATTGTTAGATTATCTGCTTACCATCATCTTTATTATTAGGTACTTATTTTAATACATTATTCTATTACACATACTACTATTTTTGTTCGATATAACTAACTATATTTAATTTACCTATGTATATTTATTTGATCAATTGGGCCTACGTCTGTTTAATTCAAATAGATATATATTATTATATTACCTACTGCATTTAGACTTAATGAATTATAATTTCTAAAAGAATTGTTGAAATAAATAGCTAAGTAATCAAATTATAAATTTGATAAGTACCTATTTCATATTTTAAATTTATGTATTATAAATTAATTAACCTATTAATCTCTGCTAATTTCATAAACTCTGCGGTTTCCATCAGTGCTACAAATTGCTTCCTAGACATTTGTAAAGCTGCATCTTGAAGAACAAAATCAACCAGTAATTTAGGAACTCTGACTTCGTTTGACTTGTTGACAATAATTTTTATTTTTAAAACGACTGGTTTCAATACTGCTCAAACAAAAATTAATGAAGATAATTAAATATGCAAATATCATAGGTATCTAGTGACTATGAATATGAAATACTCACTAAATTCCAAAGGTTCTTCATTCATGTTAAAGTTTTTAAGTCCTGATCGCATTATATCTTGCCAATCTGATACCATAGTTTTATTAGTATACAATAAAGTTGAACACATCGTATTACAATAAAACGAAGCAGAATCAATTTTGACGATTTGATACACAGAAGTCTGCCCATGTTGCTGTGATAAAATTGGCTTCCATTTACTGAAATTAAAAAATAGTAACTTTTAAATCAAATCATTAAGTTTATATTTTTCAATAAAATATAATGAAAGTAGGTAATTTATAACCTGTTGGTTGTTTCTAGTGAAATTGATTGTATACATAGGCCTAGAGCTCTTGGTGAATCTTTATTAGTCACTGAATCTTCAAATCGAATATGAACACCTCTGATATATATTTGCAAATTATTCATAACAGTTGTTATAAGAGTTTCAAGAAATCCGCCATTTTCTATCGAACCTAATTATTTATATATAATATATATATATATATATTGATAAAATTAAATTTTTCAAAATTATAAAATATTATTTATCTATTTCTAATTATTAGAGTCTTAATTTGATACGCATACTAACCATTTCCAAATATTGATAAATTATCTATACTTTCTAAAATTCGTTTTTTTGCAGCTCTTGCTAAACGTTTTTCCAATTCAGTATCCCATTCTCTATCGATAACTTGCCCAGCGACTATGAATATTTCCTAAAATTAGATAATTTAAATATAATTAATTGGTAAAAGTATGAATTTATACTTAAATTATAATTAAATACTTCGATTTTTATAACTACTGGTTGGCTTGAAAGTCCATTCCATGGTATGTTCACATTGAATTTTCCTATTGATCCAGCTTTCACTTCTATAGGTAGTCCAAACTCATACTAAAATCAAAAACGATCATAATATTTTTTATTTAAATACCTATCAATAAATGTAAATTATCCTTACCAAAGCTTCAGTTTTTAACTTCAAATTTGATAGAAAAACATTCCCTCCGAATATGCCTACATTTAAGTTTTCTAAGTCCAAGTCTTCTATATACTTGCCCAAGTATCTGTTCAGTAACGATGCAACAATACCCTCAAACATGGTTGAAGGATTTTTGCATATAATGCAGTTTAATTTATTTTTTCATATACCTACATATTATATTTAAATGATTGTGAGTGAAAAGTTCCGTATGGAAACAGGACTGATGCATGTAGTGAACCCTAGCGAGAAGCTTTGAAAGTTCGAACATTATTGATCCGTTCAAACACGTGGGAACGGGCGCGTTGACGTCATTCGAAACTAATATATAGCTAATATAGAAAATTTAAAAATACAATAATAAATCTGCTAAAAATACATAAAAATTGTATAGGTACTTTATTATAAATACAATGATAGTTAATATTTACGCGTTTAATTAATAAGTGTTAATTATAATAACCTTAAAGTTTAATCAACAAGTTAAAATTATTGAAATATTAGAAAATAAATTTGTATTTAATGATTATTTATTAAATAACATTCATCATTTAATCATTACTCATTAGAAAAAATATTTATTTTAATCAAAAAAATTAACTGTACAGATTGAAAAAATAATGATTATATTTTAATTGAGTTTTGAAATAGGTACCTATATAATTAGGATAACAAAACATTTGGTTACCTAAATGATTTATATTTTATTTAACAAAAATATTATGTTCCATTTGTGGCATTTAAACATTTAAAAAACATTGTAATTATTTTTGAATGATTTTGATAAAATAACTCATAAGTAATAAAAGACGCTTACACATTTTTTACTTTTAATGATCAAATAAAATGTATATGACAAATAAATCAATCAGAAAAAATCGATAGAAACTACCTATACGTTTATTTTTTACCTCTTCATTTTTTTTCTGAAACATTAATAAAACTGCAGTGATGTTATTTATAATTATTGAGGACCAATTTAACATCCTACAACCTTGGTGCACATTGTACAAGTAACATCAATATTAATTCATATTAAAATAATATGAGTATGTCATCGACAATTACGGGTTAAAATACATAATTACAAAATACTATAGAACATCATTTAAGCTTTCCAACAATAGCTGTATGTTTACTTGTTAATTGTTGTAGCCTAATAGCCTATAAGCTATGTTGTAGCTCAAAATAAGTATGTGCTTTCTAGTTTCCTGTAGTTAACCTTAACAATGAATACACGTTACACAATTACTTATTCAAACAATTGTCCTGGGCCTTGATAAAGATTTAATAACTATAATAATTTAGTATACCTATATGGTCTGTATTGTTATTTTTTACATAAAACACAACAATTTTATTTAAGAGCAACAGAATAATAAAATCTTTACTAGTGTTCAGTTTAGAAGTTTTAACTTCTAGTTGTCACTTCTAAATAAAACTTAATGAGATTTTAATTTAACGATTAAAATGCAAAAAGTGGTTTTTCTATGTATTTTTGCGATCATCTGCCAAACAGTATTTGTAAGTGTGTTAAAACTTATTTACTTATAAATAAAACAAAATATGAAATAAAATAAAAAATTAATTAAGTATAAAATACAAAAGTAATAAAAAAAATATCTCATAAGTTCGTGGTTTTTTTTATAGACTGTTGGATTCGAGAGAACATGGATTTTACGCCAAAAACGAATGACAAATGATAATGAATGCCGAGCTCTCTTTCCAAGCCCGGAAAAGGTATATAATATGTATACATAATAAATATTGATAAAAAGTAAAATCTACCTTTTTTGTAGAATGTATGATCTTAACTAATAAACTAAATATACTATAGGTATAGGTACTAATCTCTGAACATTTTTAATATTTTTTTTTTTTTGTTCACAATTGTGTAACCAAAAGGGTAGCCAACAATTTATCACAAAATACTCAATTTAAAATCTAATACCTATTTTAATATATTCGCTGATTCACAATGATAAATTATCATAAATAAATAAAACTACCTTTAGTTTTAGGTATAATAATGCTACTCCTTCTCACCACTTATTATATGTTTATCATAATATTATATAGCCTACCTATTATAGAGCAATAGAACCATATTATTTGAACTTTGGTGGTATTTTTGCCCGGTTGATTAAGGTCTATTTTAAATTATAAATTAAAATATTATATGCACAAAAAATTTTTTATTTTTATCATAGGGAATTTATTTCTTTTGTGACATAGAGTTAAAAACTTCACGACACTTAAGTATTTTAAAATAATGGCGGGGTTGTCGGGAATTGAAAATTAAATATTAGTGTAAGATTAATAGATTTAGGTACCTAAGTGATGAAATAGTGAGATAATCTGAAATTGAAATTTTAATTTTGTAGTAACTTTACTAAAAAAATATTTTGAAATTATTTATTATTATAATTATTGAAATTACAGAGAATACAAGTTCGGTCAATATAAATAGATATAGATAGCTTATATAAGTATTAAGTATAGCTATTATAGTTACACTTAAAATTTTTAATTTTTATTATAAGTACAATTAAAAATATCTACACTAGGTAGGTATAGTAGGTACCTATAACCTATATATTCCATAAAACTCAATACAAGTATCGTAATTTGTATTCGTAGATATCGATAGCTCTAAATAGAAATCTATAGTTGGCTAGATAGTAGGTGGGTAATTAAAATGGTTATATTGCAAATTATCTAAATTTATCATGTTTATAACGTGGGTACCTACTACCTAATGAACAATAATATAATTTATTAATCGTGTGCAGCTATTAGCTAATTTGACAGTATGATACAGGTAGGTACATAATATAGGTATTTCTATTTCAAATATTTTGAAGGTAAATAATAATAAAAAAAAAATGTGAAAATATCTATACCTAACCAATTAGATATTTAAAAATAATTTTATTATACATAAAGGTGTATTTTTACTTATATTATATCTAAACAGAAATTACCTACATGTTGTCAAATGCCAAATATATTACCTGGTTTGGACAATGCTTGGGAAGTATGCTTTGAAAAGTTCAAACAATTCAAGGATAAACATGCAACAAAAGAATACAAGGAAATGGTACACGAAAATGGTGATTAGAAATTGATATTTGATATTTACTTCATTCATGACTTAAGTATTTAACAACTCATCAATGCAGTAGTGCTATACAGTGTCAAACTACTCTATTATTCTAGCTTTAATAAAAATTATGTTTTACCTAGGTACATTAAATTTTTTTTAAAAATACAACTAAATTAAGGTAACTACTATCTACTATATCATCATAAATCCTTAATAAGTTATAAATTTATAACAAATCAATTATGTGACGTACCTAATAAAGATAGATACCACTTAGTTTTGCTTTTAAATGAAAAAGTAGTTAGGTACTTGCCTTTAAAAATCTGTATTGGATATAGATAAATGTATTTATATATGTTCACTAGTACTCTTTTATTATGTCTATTGAATATGTATTTAAAAATGATCATGACAATTTAAAAATTATAGAGCCACCATGTCTTTTTCAATGTGTTTTCATGCAATCTGGATTAACTGTAAGTCTAAAATAAATATAATATATATTAAAAATTAAAATATATGAAAAAATATTAAAAATTATAATTTTATGCTATAGACTAGCGATGGCAAAGTCAATGAAGATGCTGTCATAAAAAAAATGGCGGAAGGAATGGACAATGATGAAAAATGGAAGTCTATATGGCGAAATACTTTCAATAAATGCTTAAATGATGGTGAATTAATATAAATGGTAATAAGTGGATATCAATAATTAAAATGTAAATATTTTGATTGTAGTCAAACAAGAAGATAAAGAACAAATTAAAGTAATGAATACTCCAACAGGAAGATTGATGAAGTGTTTCTTAAGAGATCTTTACATGGTAACATTTTTATTTTTTGTTAATCCATTTAATAATGATAAAACAATGTTATGTTGACTACTTTATATTAGAGGAATTAAATCTAGTGATATTTTTTAGTTTTAATATTTTTTCTATTACAAAAACTATTTTAACTCAAATTTTCATATTATATATAATCATGAACAAATGCTGTTAAAATTATAATTATCAATATAGTTGAATAGACTATAGAAAATAAAGGAATAGGTCTAAAATGTATTAGGAATATCAAAATTTGACTCAATGTGCTTATACAGCATATAAATAAATGGGTAAAAAACTGAAAAACATTTGAACATAAAATGCATTTATGCTTATTTTACATGAAATAATTACAGTAAATTACCATGGTATTTACAATATTAGGCAAAAGGTATAAACAATATAGTATAATACATTGTATATAGCATATTATACATAATTCTTAAAATAGGTCAAACAATACGTATTAAAAAAGGTACAATAATAATTTTAGAGCCTCTAACCTAACATCTAAATTAAGAGATTTATTAAATCTAAAAAAATGTCTGTCCAATAAGAAATACATTCATCACTTCGTTCAGAATCTAAAAAAGTATATAATATATACATATTTAATATAATATATATGTATGTATGTATTTATTATATGTATAATAAATTAAACATGACGTATTGGTCTATCTTTTGCTTTTTGTGAATAGCAAACACCATACACAAATAAAATATGTGAATTTACTTATACTAATTTGTTTATTATTTCAGAACTGTCCGAAAAATGTATGGGTTGAAAGTAAGTAGAGTTAAAAAACTTCCTAACTATTATTATATTAATACAATTATTTTATAATTTTAACAGATTCAGAATGCTCGAATTTGAAGGATTTGGTGGAAAAATGTCCGAAATTGCCCCCTCCAGTTTTCCAATCACCACCTAAATTAATTTAATTTAGAAAATAAATCATTTATAGTAGTAAGGTACTTTTTAGAAATTAAAAAATACTTACTACATTGTGTTGAATAATATAGATTAATGGTTTTGAAATTAAAAATAAATAATGAACACTAGAATTTAAAAAACTGGTTTTTATTTTTAATTCTGTAGAATAACTTGAATTTATGTGACAGAAAATTAAACAAATATTAATTAAGAAGGCAAAAGAATATCTATGAAGGATATATGAAACAAATATCAATAGGCACATAAGACAGTAAAGTGCATATTTTTTTGATAGACAAGCTATTACATTTCAAAAATAAATACAAAAAAACTATATTTAAGAATTTATTGAATTGTTCAGACTCATAATAACATCCCATATCCAAATGTTCTTTTAATTGGTGTGAAGTAGTATCTTTCCCAATTTTGACGAGTAATAGCTTCATCACTAAAAAAATAAAATGTTAAACAAATGGTTTTAACAAAAAAAAATTTTAAAATATAAAACCTTTTGGGCACTCCCACAAGAGTAACTTTAACTTTAGTATGGTCTTCTTGTTGATTGATAGTAACAGTAACAGTCGAATATAACCAATCAGGCCACTGTTTAGTTCTCCAATTCTTAACAATTTTTTTGCCAGGACACTAAGTAAATAAATAAAATTATGTTAATATCCACCTTAGTGAAAACTCAATTTACTTACAAGTTCTAAGAATTCGCCAGTGATATTGCCATCAAATAATTGAAATTTTCCACCTTTAGTTGCTTGAAATGTGACGGATTGTTGAGTAAAAGCTGAAACAAGCTATAAAGAAATAATTCACAATATTTTCAACTATTAAATTTATTTATAACATTAATATACTGACCTCTGGTGTTGTGAGCACATTGTAAAAATCTTCACCAGAACACTGAAATACTACATCCATGACAACAGTAGTAGTATCTATTTTGGATTTTGACTTATCTTCTTTTGCACCCTATAAAAATAATAAGTATTTATTAACTATATTAATTAATTTTTTTTAACTTTAACTAATCTTACATTATCAGAATTGTGAATATTTTTTAAAGATTCTTTTGACACTTTTGCTTTAGAAGAACTTTCAATATCTTTTTTGGGCAAAATCATGCCTTTTGAAAATTCTAGAACAAAACAATATGTTATCATTCATTAGTAATTTAAAGGATGATACATTTATAAATAATCAAAACTGAACAACTGGAATCATATTATATAATAAATTATATATCTTAATTAAAAAAAAAAAAAAAAAAAAAAAAACAATTATTTATTCTTAATAAAAATTAATCAATTAAATTCATAATTTTAAAATGATGTTGTACCTACTAGTAGTACACTACTGGCACTACCTATATATGTTGTCTCTGAATTATTAATGAGAATGTAGCATATTTGTGTTCAACAATGAATCTATTTAATGCTGTTTGATCTAATATTTAAGATTTTCATTTATAATTTATATTATAAAAGATTTTTTTTTAATTATTTATTTACTATGTATATTGATCATTTACCAAAGGGCATCAATTATTTGCCTAAGACAGTTCTTAACCTTCATAAAATTAAAGTATTAAAGGTAAATGAAAAGTTTATAATTGAATTAAAAATATATGATCTTAATATAATGTTAAGATTTAATCTAAGGGGATAATTGAAATAATTATATTGATTAGTGAGATGATTGTGTTTGGTGATTCAAATTTCAAACCATATGACAATTATTGCTTTTAGTGATAACGTTGTTATGTTAATTGTAAATATAAACTCATCACCAACCTACAGCCCTAACATTGTTCACCACCCCCTACTATCTGAAAAATGTTAATTGCCTTTCTACCACCTAACGCATTCATTCTCCCACCAGGTAGCGATATCACTCCTGTTGAGGACTATTGGCTTTAGATATATAGAATGAAAGGCTTATATTAATGAGTCTTATTTTACCCAAATCTTAATTTTGTAAAAGCTGAAAAATTTAAGCATGCATTAGATTGATCTTTGTTTTTTTTTGTGTAATAGGCTCATGTATTTTTTTTTTTTATTATTGTTACAGATATATTGTTGAGTGATAATTGAGAGCATAAGATTAACATAGTTCATATTTTATTTTCTATTTATGGAGCAGTTTGAGATTTGATTAAGGTGACATTGTAGAGAGTGGGTTGCAATGATAGAATCTTTGTTTAAAGCAAGTAAAGTGGTATTGTTTGTGTAATTGAGTAGCGGTGAAATTAGTTTTTGAGAGATAAGTGGTGTAGACATTATATAGGGTAGATGACAAATCAATTCATTGGTCTTCAAAATAAGACTTTAAAATTAAATAAAATGGAATTGGTCAGAATATTTTGACATGTATATGTCTTATGTCTGGGGGTCATTCTGTTAATTTGTGCGACACCGAGAAGTTTATCAGTTGAGACAGTGATTGTTTATAGTAACCGATTGCTATAACAAGACACATTATAAATGTACCAACGAATCTCCATGACGTAGTGTAGATACTCGGACTTTTATAACTTAATATTTGTCCAGCGAGAGAACGCACTGATATTCTGAACATCCTCCTGCTATCAAAACTGATTCATCTATGACAGAGTGATGTCTGGGGATGCGCAGGAAACTGATTTTGGTCGGCCCTCGGTGTGTTCTCTTGCTGAACAGAGCATAGGTGATAATTTTAGCAATCAATCATTGCCACACATACAATCACATGTTCCAACAGTTCTTCCCCCTACAGTACTAGGTTAATAACCACAGTAGTTGAAGCCTTATTCTCTTGTCCCCTTCCTCTACAGGTTTAGGTTAAATACTTAAACTCATCATAAAACTAGTACGAACAATAAAGAATTGGACTATTTATAAAAAACTAGTGATAAGTACTTCAAATTGTATAAAATATTATTTCAAAAACATTTAAGTGACTAGATAATATGTAAATATATTTATTTTATTAAAACAACCATCCAATTATAAATTATAATATATTATACTCCAGTATTATAAGTTAAATATAATTAAATTGGATGTCATTAATAACCATTTATTAAAATTATACTTAAATAGGTAGTTTAAAAATAAATTAGCCGTAAACTAATCATAATTTTTTGAAAATATTTATTGTTTATTTCTAATTGTATACCTTCTTTAAGATCCTTTATATATTTTTCTAGTTGATCTCGGATTTTACTACGCCCTTGGTGGTAAAGAAAATCTTTAACTATTGTTGCTTCATTTGACGGTTCTTTTAATGAAATATTTATCTATCAACAAAATATTTTAGTTAATAAATATATTATTAAAACTACAAACACAAAAATAAATTAGCATTAAATACCTCAATTTCAGCTACACTATTTTCTTCACTTAAATTTGGTATGTTTATTGTGCCCTCTATCTCTTTTGCAGTACCACTTAAATGTCCTTTCCAACTTAAAGTTAAATCCCACTCATAAAAGAATATGAGCTTGCCCTTTCTATTATTTGCAACAGCTTCTCCTTCACAACTATCGATCTTTACAATCTCACACTTAGCTACATCATTTTCTAATACCATACCAACTAATAAGGAAGCAAGTTTGTCTTTAGACCACTGACATGCATTTTTCTCTGTCCTAAAAATAAAAATAAACAAACCTTAATTATTTTATATTATATTACCTAAAATAATATCTCAATAAATTATATTAAAATAATAAATAATTGAATGAAAAAAAATTATTAAAATATTATGATCAACATAGAGACTTAGCCTTTTTGATAGAAAATCTAATAAAAGCAATCACCAATTAAAAAGGAAATATAATTTATTAATAAAATTAATTTTATGTGTAAATTATTATATATATCCAGTGCCACGGTCGTGGTGCGAGCTAAGTAAAAACATCAAAAAAATAATAATAACTGCACGACGGTGTGTGTATAGTATATCGAATCAAAAGTTGTCCATTTGGCGTTTAAACCGTGTAAGACACAGACAAATTTGTTATAAAACATAACTAATTTTTTACTACATCAATTAACTCCTAGTAAAATCCAAAACATCAAATATATTGTGTATAACGAGCTTTTGTAAAAATCATCAAACTTGTAAGTTTAGAATTTAAGTTGTAAATGAAAAAGTGCTAACTTTTAAATGGAAATTTATATTAAATTCAGAATCACGGCAGCCGTTTCTAGCGTTGCCATCGATAATAAAAATAGATAAAAATTAGTGATATCACAACAAAAACCTTTCATAAATTATGTGTAAAAATTACTAAGTAAAAAAAATATTAGATCTTTAAGGTCCATTCTTACATATTCAGTTAGTTCCTGATAATGCTAACCGGAAGAATTTATCATGTGTTAACCGATATAATTCTTCCAGTTAGTCTGAACCAGACATTGTAAGAATAGTCCTTAGTATTATTAAAATGTGATATCATGAATAAATGCTAAGAATATTGAATTTAAGTAAACTTATTTTGTTTCAAGAATTTATTTACTTGGTAAAGGACTATTAAAATATAACTTATTATTATTAATATTTATATATTATTCTTAATAATTCCTTGCCAAGTAAATAAATTATTGAAACAAAATAAGTTTACTTAAATTCAATATACTTAACATTTATTCATGATACCACATCTTGACAATACTTTTTTTAACTTAATTCTTTATAACCTGTTACAAATTTGAACAATAAGCTTAATTGATATAATAATAAATTTAACAGGAAATAGGAATGATGAAGTGAAGAGACCTTCCATAGAAGGTACTTTGTCAAGATAGACACATCTTTATAATACTTGCACGTAGTTTACAAAGGATTTTTGTTGTGATTATATAATATATACATATACACATAATGAAACCTTACTTTTATTTCACTGTTATTTGTACTAAGTATTAACTGAACTTCATTTTAAAATTAATTATTGTATTAAAATGTTTAACTTTTTTCAAATTAACAATAGGTGTGTATCAAGATAAATAACAAAATAACATAGATAAAAAATTTAAAATAATAATATAAATAGATAGGAAATTTAAACCGAAGAAGCATTTATTTACACAGAAAGCATGAAAATAATTTAACAAATTACCAATGCCAGTTGTTTACATTAGTGGCATCTGGGCGTTCTTCAACAATCCATCGCGGATCTCCTTCACCCCATTTAGCCATCTATAAAATTATAAAATACAATTATATATTAGTGATGTACTTAAATAATATAATATATTTAAATCAGATAAGTGATGAATTTTTCACACACTAAATGCAACAAACTAGATAATTCATAAAATCATGTTAAAATTCTTACTATGAATTAAAATTGAAGAAATTTAACTGAAAATACTCAATCAAAAAATAACAAGACTATTCTAGTAAATGAAATGTAGTAAATGTTCACCACAAAAATACAAAATAATGTAAACGATTAACGATGGAGAAACCCGTGGTACACTCGGTACAGAACGGCAGAGTACAGTAAGCCGAATGCCGAACACAGCTGCGGTGTGCGGTAGAATTAAAAGTAGCCGAATAGCGCTTATGCCTTATGTTGTGATAGTTTAATGAAAGAATTATTAAAATAATAAAATATCATGTTAAAACATGGAACATTCTAGAATCTTTTAACAGTGTGACCAAATTGATAAGAAACTAAAATACCAAATGTACCGAATATTTTACAGGATGTTTCTAAAATGCTTAGATAGTTAGTTCATAATCACGGGTAAAAAGTAATATTATTATAAAAAAAAATCAAGCCTATATTAGCAATTTTTGAACTTTGAAGCACATATTAGCGACGAGTCTGGAGTCACCGAGATGAGGTGCACGATTTGCGCACGTGCATGTATTTATACTCGTCGTCTATATATCGTGGACCGTGGTTATCACTCATGAGTTCCCAGGGAGAATGTAGTGTTTTGAATAAATATGCGACGAGTATACACGCGCATGCTGCACAAATCTCATCACAAGACTCGTCGCTTATTATAACATAATATTAATATAGTGCTTCAAAATATCGGAACATGAGTATATGACTCCAACCCAGATTGCATAATGTATATGATAATATGATCTAAGCTAAAATGAATAATATCAGTAAAGTTATATAACTGTATAAAATGTACTCACTGTAGAAGCACAAAGATTTTAAAAATTTTAGTATTTTGAAAATTTTTTCTAATTCAAAATCTAGATTTATTTCAAATTTTAACTATTTTTAGAATATTATCTTAAATGTAAAAATATATTCATTCGAATTGTATTAATTGCAAAATTGTTATATGAATCAAGATGTGATAGTTTTTGAGCTTATTATCAGTTGTCACGCGTTTTTCACGCTCTAGTCGCCGAATAAAAAAAATTATGTGACACATCGATTTTAATACGAGAATAATTCTACAAGATAAACAGAGGTGAAATACTGAAATGTATTTGTTGTCATTTAATATACATGATTAATTAACTCATTGTTGTGTATTGTAAGTTGGTAAAATAATCATAAATTCATAACCATCAAATACACTTTATTTTGAAGATCAATTTTTATCTATAACTTAAAGATTTTTTCAATCTGATCCGCAGGTTAGGACGTTAGGTATGTACTTAACTTAATCATAACTGCATATTCAATTAATGTATACTTCATTATTCAAAATTTAAATTTAAAACTTTTTAAATTTAAAAAGTATATTAAAATGTTATTCGATACCTATAGCAAGTATTGTAGATTAAGTAGGTATTTATAAAAATAACTAAATAAGCACCTCACTTAACACTTTAATGTATGATTATGAAGTACGGTGAATTCAATATTAAAGATAACGTTCTTAAACTTATAACTTATACTATTAAGTATAAAAGTTACCTTATTTTAATTTTTAAGAAACACCTTATTATAAAGGCTAAAACATAAAGTACATATCTTAAATTATTACAATAAATTTAATTATTTAAAAATCTGTCCACTATAATTGAATTATTTTTATTTGTTTAGATTGAGAATGTAAAACACTGTTTTAAATGTTTTTATCAATTATTTATCTAAGTTAAATTACAATAAATGTCTTTCATCATATTTTATCTTTCCGAGTTCACACATAAATATGAAATCGGTAAGTTAGGTATCTATAATATAGGGTTGCCGTCTTTATAAGAGATAACAGACCCGGAGACAGGATAATTATTAGCAAAAAAAAAAAAAAGCCAAAAAAATTATTAATATAATAATATTATCACATATTTTATTACTAAAAAAATACAATATGTTTTGAAAAAAAATATATACAATGGTTTTGTGATATATAATATGTTGTATTCTTACTTATATATTATATGTTTTTTATTTAAATTTACTATTTGTATAAATTTTGCTCATCTTATGTCGTATGATAAAATAATACTAATTTTACGACAACTATCGACAACCGAAATTTTATTTGACCTGGGTCGTGGAGAGTAATTCACTGAACCTGGAGGAGCCCGTAGATTTATATGTAAGCCCAGAGAGGTGGCGACCCTACATCTATATTCTATAGCACTTTTTGTGTAGGTACCTATCACGATTTAATCGTGGTACCTATGACCTATAGTCGGCACCTCATCGAATTTGAAATTCGTGCAACAAGCTCAACAACTAACAAGTAAAAAACGATATCATATTTCGATTCGTATGAGAATTTTACAAAAAATATGATTCAACTGATTCAAGTATTTATTTTTGTATTTATGATAATATTCTATATTATCATATGGAGTTTTACAGTATAGAATAAACAATATAGGTAAATTATATGTATCTATAACCATAGGTATAGGTGAAATTAAATTTTGATTACTTAACAAAATGTATAGGTAATACTTAGATAATACACAAAAGAGGTAATACCTAGGTAGCTGATTAATGATTATAATAATATAATCTTTTGGCCTGATACGTAAATAATGCGTATAATGAAGTAGTCCCATTTCATTGCTTGCTTTGTATGTCTCTACAGGAATACTGGATCACAGATTAAGTAAAATAGGTATAGGTACCTACACGTCTTACACAATAACACAATATTATCATTTTATTTTATTATTATAGGTATACTTAATTTTATTCGGTAAAACTATATTATAAATTATAATCTATAACCAAGTGTCTGGTCTAAATAACCGAGCTTATAGGTAGCTTAGTTGATGTACGTATCAGCTATTATTAATGTAATTTATTGTAACATTGTAACTGTAATTGATTTGGCTGAATAAATAAATTATTAAATTAAAATAAAATATTATTGTATAATATATAATAACATCTAATTTCTTTCATATTCTCGCGACACTCATTGTCAGTGGCGTATTTAAGGGGGGTGTCCTAAGAGATAACCTCCCGACCAACTGTTATTTTTGTTTTTTCATTATATTGAATTATTACAAAATATTTTAACACTACTTTGGAAATTGAATAATGTATTGTTTTAGATTCTGAACGGAGTGATGAATATATTGATGAATTTATATTACAATGAGAATAATGGTTTTTTTTGTGTATGATATCTGTGTACACCATAAATTTTCGGAATAACGCTTCAATTTAAAACTTCAGGGGTGGTTGCAGGTGGCAAGTTGAATATTATTGGTGCATTATATAGGTAAAAAATAAGAAGTATTAAGCAAAACCATGATGCTGATTAATCAATGAGCTATTTTTGTTTTTATAATTGAAATGTTGACTTGTATAATATTATTATGAAGTATCACGAATAAAAAGTAATTATTTAATATTTTCATCCTTCCAACGGAAACGCGTATAACAAACTGCCGCGAATCAGGTCAAAAAAGCTCGTGAACAGTAAAAATGTCAATATAATAATAATAATACATACATTTATGTATTTACGTGTTATTATTTAATAACTATATTTTTTAATTATATAGATTTTTGGCCCTGTACAACAAATATTAAAGTTTAGTGATTTCAACGAAGTAATCAGCTGATCCAACAATACTGACTATGGGCTGGCAGCAGCAGTGTTTTCAAAGAACATTGACACAGTAAATAAAGCTGTCCAGAGTTTTAGAGCTGGAACTGTTTGGTAAGAAATGAGAATTAGGTACATGAATAAAAATATAAATAATATTAATAATGTAATGTAATAATATTTTAAATTTAAATTGGTTTATGCAAACAGGGTTAATTGCAACCTTGTGTTTGGAGCACAAGCACCATTTTAAGGGATTTTTTTTGAGTTATTTATAGACCACTGAAATTTTCGATTTTTATGTGATTTTTTTTTTTGAAGTGTCGGTAAAAAAATTTTGGACGACCAAAAAAACTTTTTTCTTCAAGTAACTATAGAGAAAACTCGAAGCATTATTATAGGAAAAATTTTAAGTGCGTTTGAATTTTAAATTTTTACGAAATCGCGTAACGATAACGATTTATCCTCAAACGATTTTAAATATTTGTTATTATTCAAAAAGTATAAGTTGAAGATACTTGATAATTTTACCAGTTATTTAGATTGGCATTTTCTTTACATTATTTAATTTTCAAAATATTTAGACTTTTTTTGAGCTATTTACCTATAGACAACTGAAATCTTCAATTTTTTTGAAAAATTGTTTTTGAAGTGTCGATAAAATTTTTTTGGCCCAATCAAAATACTTGAAAATGTTATACAAAGTTCCTCATATGTTATTCTTATAGTGATTAAAAAATTATAAGAATACATAGGCACAATTTTTTTTTATTAGCATTTGAAGTTTATATTTTGACAAGAATTCGTCAAAATCATGAATATTTGCAAATTATTTTGTATCTATAGTTCAAAATTCATAAAATTGTTTGTATTTAAATCTAACGTTAAATATTCTAAACTTACAAATCGTCTCCGTTCAGAATCGTTTTTCGTATACAATGATACTTATCATTGCATTCAAATTTAACCTACCCTAGTCCGAGGTCTACCCCACCTCCTAATGTACAGCAGAGCGGTACCCACTTGCCGACTTTTTTGTTTTGGAAAATCTGGCGTATTAACAATAGCTTCCAAAAAAGTTTCTTCTGAAACATTACTAACATTATCAACAGAAAGTTCAGAATTTAGTAAATTGACTGAGTCTAGGTTTATTTAAAGTACTTTTAACATATTATTTCATAGTTTGATACTATAATATATTATTATTATATTATACACAGGGTGATTCTTTTATCATTAAACACTCATTATTTCAAAATTTGTTGACTTTTTTCAATTTTTTTTTTTCAAAATGTTTAGTTTTATGCTTTTCTAGAATTATAAATTTTTTAAATTTTTTTCACGCTTATATTTAATAGTGAAACCTCTATCAACTATTGATTTTTAAATGGCAACCTATATTTTAAATAGGTATCATATAATAATAGGGCTATTTTTTTTTTATGAATTTTAACATTTTAGTTATTAGTTTCCATTTAATCGTTAACGAGTTATAGCTGCTCAAAATTAGGTGGTTTGAGGTTTTCAGGTGTTTGTCTCTGTGTCTCTCAGGTTATTACGGCTAATTACATTGATTAAAATTTAAAACACAATTATTGTTTGTAAAGACCAATAGTCAAATAATAAATCGTTATCGTTCGACCCAAGGTAATAATATCTTTAGTTTTGTACCTGCCAATACTACTAATACTTACAACACGAATACGGATTATGGATTTTGGACAGTAGTAGTGGACTTTTATATCTATGATATCACAGTCAAATTATAATCAAAGTTTGATCATTAACATCACGGACTATAATATAAGCATGACAAAATATATTTTGTCATGAATATAAGATAGGTTATAGTCCGTGATCACTGATCACTCACGAGTCACGAATGTATATTATAAAAATTAAAAAGAATGTGTTTGTGAAATACGATTGCCGCTTATCGGCTTCAGTGACCGGCATGCACAGTCTTAGAAGATCTTCTATCATTTTTCTTCCATTTATTTATGGGAAAAGTATCCAAATCCCGTGTACTATTGGTAACACTGTACCGGTAACGGCGTCATTTCCTTCATTCGTCCGAAAACGTTCACCGCACTCACCCTCCTCTCTGTTACATACAAGCCATATGCACCACTCCGTCTATGTATTTATGCTTTACTGTGCACTTGTAGTCGGCCATTTTATTTGACAATCGACCCTCTTCTCATCCATACACCGTGTTTTTTTAGTCTCGAATTTTCGTTTCTCATCTCTTCGGCTTTCCAATCTTCATTTTGCAATACTCGTTAGAGTTTCTTGTTTCCACTTTGACGAAGGCATCACTGTCAGTCCTTCATTGAATCATCTCCACGAAGTTGTTGATTGTTGTGTTTCGGCTCAATACTGTGTAGCAAACGTTATGGCGCAAATCAAAGACGAGAAAATTAGTGACACGTCGTTAAACGGGCCAAATGCACACCATGGTCCCAATGCTAACCACAAACCGAAAGAAGAATTCCACGGTGGTGGCCGCGGTGGAAGAGGAAACCGCTTTCAACCGTACGGTGGACCGAATAGAGACCGCAAAGGTGGTCCTCCGAGAGACAACAATATGGTAATTATATTATTTTGTTATAAAATATTAAGTTCTTGTGTTTTTTCTGTAGCCCGATCTTTAGTATAAACTAATGAATAACCGATTTCGAATCTCGCGACTGTTTTGTCAGGCCGCTATGCACACTATCCTTAATATTAGCATCGTGTGTGTTAAAATACTTGTCTAATTACTTATTAGTATTCATTACTAACTCCGGTTGTTGGTGTGTACACCTTCAAGTCGTTGCTGGAAACAATTATTTAGTTTTAACTAAATGTGTATTCTATATATTATACCTATTGGTTGAAGAGATGAGATCATGATATAAATCCACATGTTTTTGTGTTAGGATATTTTACATTTTTGAATTCACAACTTTCTGATTCTGTTTATACAATTGTTCAATTGTTGTCTAAACCAGTTCTTCCAACTTGTTCAATAGGTAATATAATGAAAACAATATATTTAGATATTGTTTTACATTATATGTATTATAAATTATAATACATTTTTAATTCCATACAACTAACAAATTTACTGAAGTAAATTGTAATTCATTTAAAAAAAAAACATTACTCAATTAGGTACTTGATTCTGTACAAAACATTTTGAGTAGTCAGGTGACATTGCGCTAGGCTCACTGTAAATGCCATTTTATATTGTAAAAATTGCTTGCTTCACACAAATATTTATCAACCAAAAAATTTTATTTTTAAAATTTATTTTACATATAGGTAGGTAATGTGTGATTTATGTGTCTAAGTCAGTGTTTCCCAAAGGGTGTGCTGCAGCACATCTAGTGTGCCTTAAAAGTTGTGCCGCAACAACTTGAACTTTTTTTTATTTTATTACCTAATAACGATATTATTCGATTAGTAGATAATATTTATCCTAAGTATGCCGTGACTTTTTTTTTTTTTTTGTTGGTTGAACCGACGACCAGGAAGGGACTGCTTTCACATTACTTCCTCCCGGCCGCCATAAGTGTGCCGTGACTTATAAAAATTAATAATAATGTGCCGCGATAAGGAAAAGTTTGGTAACCACTGATCTAAGTCAATAAAAGTATTAAAATTTCAACATAATATTGTTAAGTTTTTTAAGCGTGGAAATTCTTATAATAGGTAGGTATGTTAGTTAAATGGCTCGTCATGGGGATGGATTATAGTGATTCCTGATGCTTTGTAAAAAATATTTATTTTAATACTTCCTTGAAAGTTTCTTTTGCTTTGCTATGATTCCTAAATATTGGGTTTTACTGTACCTATTAATATTGTTATTGAAATAAAAAGAGTACTTAAATGAAATAAATTATTCTATAACAAAGCAAATGTTTCATATGTATGTGGACATTACAAACACTTGTTTTAATTTTAATACTTTTATTAACAAACTATTTTTTTCTCATTTAAAATAATCAAAAACTATAACATAATGATTATTTATAAAGTTATACTACCAAGATCTTTGTGTATTTTTAAATATTTGTGATTGTAGATGTTATTTATAATTGCCAGTATTTTTAAAGAAAATTATAAACTATTATCCCTAATGCTACGATTAATTAATATAAATTATTTTTGTGTCAAATTATTTAATTTAATTAATATATCAGGGTAAGGTTAATCCTCGGTAGAATCCTACTAGGTATCACATAGAAATATTTCTAATGTGTGTTGAATTAATGGCTATGTAATTTAATAATAACAATATTTAATATTAAGTAAAGTGGTTTAAACACATTTAAATTTAAAAATTGTTATAATAGAAAGCTTATAATTTTTAAGATTTATCAGTACTTTCTAAATAATTAATGTATCCAATTTTTATTATGAAGTATATACAATTAATTTATTTTACTAAAGGTATATCTTTTAACTAGTAGGTAGTTAAAAGACTACATGTTTTCTCATTAAAAATATTCTAATGGATATAAACCTGGCTAAAACTATCATATTTTATTTTATTAATAATATTTATGGGTTACTCTTCATAATGAAATATTATATTCTAATAATTATGTTCATCTTTGATGACAATTACTTTATCACCACCCACCTCTGAACGAATAAAAAAACATTTTGTATTCAATTTGTATGATGACCACATAGTTCATTTGAAAAAAGATGAAATATAGCTATAATGCAATTGTCTTTCGCTCCTATCTGAAATGTGAATACTAATGATACTTATTTTTAAGCTAATAAACTTATTAATACCCCTTTCGCCACGCTTTAATTCCTATCTTTGGGTTTTATTGTGCCATTTCATATATTTGAAATTTCAAGGGTAAAGAAAATAAATTATCCTACTAGGAAACACAATGAATTGTTTCATATGTGTGTCGACAATATGGATACAAATATTAAAGTAAAATATAGAGTAAATGATATATTTTTTTATAGAATGATACCATATCCTTGATATGTGTATTCTTAATTATACCATTAAGAGGATGCTTATTGTTATTATTAACCAATAGTTTTTTCTGAGAGGAAATTATAAGATACACTCTATAATATGATGATTATTTATTAATATATACTACCAAGATCTTTGAGTCTATGTGATAAAAAAAAGTATCTGAGTATTTAATTTAAATAAATTTTTTTCTTAAAATGATGACATATCATTGATATCTGTATTTTTAATTATACAATTAATGACCCAATTCTGTTATTTTAATATATAAGTTATAGTTATAATGTATTCTTCATGATGAGATATATTTCTTATTATTCTGATCATCTTTGATGACAATTACTTCATCACCACCCACCTCTGAAAGAATAAAAAACAATTTGTATTCAATTTGTATGATGACCACATAGTTCATTTGAAAAAAGATGAAATATAGCTATAATGCAATTGTCTTTCGCTCCTATCTGAAATGTGAATACTAATGATAATTATTTTTAGGCTAATAAACTTATTAATACCCCTTTCGCCACGCTTTAATTCCTATCTTTGGGTTTTAATGTGCCATTTCATATATTTGAAATTTCAAGGGTAAAGAAAATAAATTATCCTACTAGGAAACACAATGAATTGTTTCATATGTGTGTCGACAATATGGATACAAATCAAAAATGTATATCAAAATATCTTATTATTGTTATTATTAACCAATAGTTTTTTCTGAGAGGAAATTATCAAATACTCTTATTATGATGATAATTTATAAATATATACTACCAAGATCTTTGAGTCTATGTGATAAAAAAAAGTATCTGAGTATTTAATTTAAATAAATTTTTTTCTTAAAATGATGACATACCATTGATATCTGTATTTTTAATCATACAATTAATGACGCAATTCTGTTATTTTAATATATAAGTTAGAGATACAATGTATTCTTCATGATGAGATATATTTCTTATTATTCTGATCATCTTTGATGACAATTACTTCATCACCACCCACCTCTGAAAGAATAAACATTTTGTATTGATTTTGTATGATGACTACATAGTTCATTTGAAAAAAGATGAAATATAGCTTTAATGCAATTGTCTTTCGCTCCTATCTGAAATGTGAATACAAATGATAATTATTTTTAAGATAATAAACTTATTAATACCCCTTTCGCCACGCTTTAATTCCTATCTTTGGGTTTTATTGTGCCATTTCATATATTTGAAATTTCAAGGGTAAAGAAAATAAATTATCCTACTAGGAAACACAATGAATTGTTTCATATGTGTGTCGACAATATGGATACAAATATAAAAGTAAATTAGGGATTAAATGATATTTTTCTTAGAATAATGCTAAATCTTTGATATCTGTGTTTTTAATTATACTAATAATGGCCTTATTCTGTTATTTTAATATATAAGTTATGGGTATAATTTATTCTTCATGATGAGATATATTTCTTATTATTCTGATCATCTTTGATGACAATTACTTCATCACCACCCACCTCTGAAAGAATAAAATAAAGTATTTTGTATTCAGTTTGTATGATGACCACATAGTTCATTTGAAAAAAGATGAAATATAGCTATAATGCAATTGTCTTTCGCTCCTATCTGAAATGCGAATACTAATGATAATTATTTTTAAGCTAATAAACTTATTAATACCCCTTTCGCCACGCTTTAATTCCTATCTTTGGGTTTTATTGTGCCATTTCATATATTTGAAATTTCAAGGGTAAAGAAAATAAATTATCCTACTAGGAAACACAATGAATTGTTTCATATGTGTGTCGACAATATGGATACAAATATTAAAGTAAAATATAGAGTAAATGATGTATTTTTTTATAGAATGATACCATATCCTTGATATGTGTATTCTTAATTATACCATTAAGAGGATGCTTATTGTTATTATTAACCAATAGTTTTTTCTGAGAGGAAATTATAAGATACACTCTATAATATGATGATTATTTATTAATATATACTACCAAGATCTTTGAGTCTATGTGATAAAAAAAAGTATCTGAGTATTTAATTTAAATACATTTTTTTCTAAAATGATGACATATCATTGATATCTGTATTTTTAATTATACAATTAATGACCCAATTCTGTTATTTTAATATATAAGTTATAGTTATAATGTATTCTTCATGATGAGATATATTTCTTATTATTCTGATCATCTTTGATGACAATTACTTCATCACCACCCACCTCTGAAAGAATAAAAAACAATTTGTATTCAATTTGTATGATGACCACATAGTTCATTTGAAAAAAGATGAAATATAGCTATAATGCAATTGTCTTTCGCTCCTATCTGAAATGTGAATACTAATGATAATTATTTTAGGCTAAAAACTTATTAATACCCCTTTCGCCACGCTTTAATTCCTATCTTTGGGTTTTAATGTGCCATTTCATATATTTGAAATTTCAAGGGTAAAGAAAATAAATTATCCTACTAGGAAACACAATGAATTGTTTCATATGTGTGTCGACAATATGGATACAAATCATAAATGTATATCAAAATATCTTATTATTGTTATTATTATCCTATAGTTTTTTCTGAGAGGAAACTATCAAATACTCTTATTATGATGATTATTTATAAATATATACTACCAAGATCTTTGAGTCTATGTGATAAACAAAAATAACTGAGCATTTAATTAATAGATTTTTTTTTGATTGGTAGGTGTTTTTTATACCTATAAAAAAAATATCTTCAATGTTATGATTACAATACTTTTTGTTTTATATTCATAATATTATGTGTATTGTTGTTTGATCAGTAAAGTTAATTAATAATCATGTTTGAAATAATTGATACTTTTTTCATACTTATGCTTCTTTTACAATAATTTATTATTAATTCTATACATTAAGAACATTTAATTGAGTAGATTATTTTTAAATTTTAATTCTACTTATATGGTATTCTTTGATACTTCAAAGTTGTATATTCTATTAAGTAATTTCCTATAGTTAACTTATGGATTTTGTTTTTGTTATACTTAATGTTATTGTATATTTTGGCTTATAAATGAGATCTTAATCAAATTAACTGATAATTTTTTATGACAATCATTTTATCATCACTCACCTCTGAAAAGGAAGATATTTATCATAAAATGACACGATATATTCATTATTCAGTCATGATATATATACATTTATTTCATATTTAAAACTACTTAACTCAGTCACTCAGAATTAAATCTAACTTTCAAGATACACAATGTTAATATAATTCTAATCAAAACTGTACGGTTTTAATTCTATAGTAATAGTTTTAGTAATTATTTACTTTGCAAAAATAATTGAATTGGTATACATACTATACTTTTATTAATCTAATTATTCTGATGATTATTGATAACAATTACTTCATTACCATACACTGCTGAAAAAAAAAATAAAAAATTTGGTAATTTATTTGTATGATAACTTGTTTATTTTAGAAATGAAATTGAGCTATATTGCAATATTTATTCTATGTTCCTATTTGTAAGAAGAATACCATCTTAAATTTACAACTCTTTTTGTCGTGGTATGATACATTTACCAATTTAAAGTATTAAATCAATCTTAAGCATTTTTTATGTTATTTGTTAAAAAAACATCTAAAACAATGTTAATACATGCAGTCTTGACTCTTTAAGTAATTCAACAATAATATCTTAATTTAGACATTTTTAAGTACTATCTACTCATAGGTTTTAGTACTAAATATAATTTGTAGTTATGTTATTTTTATTTAATATAAAAATTATCTGTCATTCTGCAACACTAATATATTGTAATATTTTTACCTAGGTACCATTTTAATGAAATTCATATACCAGTAAAAAGTTAAATCTTATCATCTGACAATTTCTACAGATAATAATGTTTTTTACTAGTAATTAATTATGTGTTAACATTTTGGATTTTTTTTTTTTATATTATTGCTTTAGCTAAGTGCGAATAATAAATTATTTTATTATTATTTATCAATTTAATATTAAGCTGACTGATTTATGACTGCAGTAAAAATGTTGAATACAATAATTAACTAACATCAAAATTATGTTCAATTTCAGCCTAGAGGAGATTTTCGCAATGATAGTAATCATGGTGATAATCATCAAGGAGATAATGATGTAATGAATAGAGGCAGTCGCAATCATTCGGAGAGTGGAAGAGGTGGAAGGCGTGGAGGAGGTGTAGGTGGAGGTGTCTTTAGAGGTGGTCCACCTAATCGAGGTGATGATCGTTTAACTAGAGCTGATGTAAGTCACTATAAATTATTTGAAGACATATTAGTATAGATGTATTAAAACGTTATTTCAATATTTTTCATTTTCAGGCTCTGTGGAATGAACGTTTAATGCAAATTATGGGCCCAACTCATGAGATTCCACAAACTGATACCACTGAAAGAAAGTTCCTTAGTCAGTGTCGTCTTTATATTGGAAACTTAGTGGATTGCTCTGAAGAAGAATTGATAGAAATGTTTAAACCTTATGGAGAAGTTTCTGAAAATTTTTTGAATAAGGAAAAAATGTTTGCGTTTATTAGATTGGTAAATTATTTTGTTGTAATTCATTTAAATTTAATTCTGTTAGGTTCTTATAAAGATTACAATTTGATACTTATATGTTCTTAAAAAAAACTTAAAATATTCTCTAAATATTTTTTTAACTTGTAAATATCAAATATGATTTTTTTTTCTAAAATAGTTCAATTAAAACATTAAATTACCATTATGCACCATTCCTTTGGTAACAGGTTAATTTTATCTGATACAACAACTATAGATGTAAATATATGTGTATACAATGGAACCTTGATGACTCAAACCTCTGTAAGTCAAGCTTTCCTCGAAGGAATGCCTTGGCCTTGCTTATCATTGATAAGTTAATGAGGTTGTTCTCTGTTGGTTGAATTTTTGATAAGCAAATTTTTTATTTTGCCCACCAACTGATTCAAGTTATTGAGGTTCCTTTGTATGTATATCTGTTCTATATATTTGTGACAATCAAAGACTGAAAGTAACTTAATGACCACCATAACCAATAATTTGATAATAAACAGTAGGTAATTGAATAATTTTAATTAATTTTTTTCTGACAATGTGATGTTTTATAAACAATTTTAGAATATATTCTTAAATATGAAAAATAGACAAAATATTCTCTAATGTACAAAATATGCTTTAATCTGCAAAATTAATATTCTCCCATAAATTGGTGGATAGATCATCCACATTTTTCATCCTCGTAAAAATTGCATAAAGCCAATAAAAATATATAAAAACATAAATATCCACTCTATAGTTATGATTATTAAAAGTTAGTAATTTTTGTCTATATCTCAAATATGTGGAACATGACAAATCTATGTACCAGATTTTTACTACAATTTCTTTGTAATTTATATTAGATCATATTTATTTAGTATTGATATTTTTTATGGAAGTATAAACAGTTCAGTTTCATCTATTTTTTTATAAGTACCTAATTTAATGAATTATTTTTTAAAATTCATAGAACTTCTAAAAATTTTAAATATAGTATGTAAATTAGAATTTTTAAAATTAACTATTAAAACAACTCATAATAATACCGGCTGTAGATTTGCTATATTAAACTAGTACCAACATATGTGTGTAAGACATGATTTAAATATACTTTAATTCTTATTGGACTTTTATAGGATTATCGTACTAATGCAGAAAAAGCCAAAAGAGAATTAGATGGTCAAATGCGTAAAGGGCGTATGTTAAAAATCAGATTTGCTCCCATTGCTGCTGCTATCAAAGTAAAAAATCTTACTCCATTTGTTTCCAATGAACTTCTAGAATATGCTTTTTCAATATTTGGTGATGTATGTTGTATATTTGCTTTTAATTTTATATTTATTTTAAATGATATTTAATTTTAATTTACTTACTTTTTAGATTGAACGTTGCCAAGTGATGGTAGATGAAAGAGGTAACTCAACTGGTGAAGGTGTTATTGAATTTTCACGTAAAAATGCAGCAAGTAATGCTTTGAAACGTTGTTCAGAAGGTTGTTTTTTTTTGACCAGGTAAAAAATAAAAATTTGATAATTTGAACTAAATAATAAGTACTTGAATAAAAATTGTAATTTAATATTTATTTTTAAATATTTATATACATTATATATAAATATGAATACAAAGAATACTAATTTATAAGCTTATTAACTTATAAACCCTTTCGCCACGCTTTAATACCTATGTTTGGGTTTTATTGTGCCATTTCATGTATTTGAAATTTAAAGGGTAAAGGAAATAAATTATCCTACTAGGAAACACAATGAATTGTTTCATATGTGTGTCGACAATATGGATACAAATATTAAATTACAATACGGAGTAAATGATTTTTTTTTTTTTTAGAGTGGTACCATATCCTTAATATGTGTATTCTTAATTAAGTATACCATGTATAGTCTTATTCTGTTATTTTAATATATAAGTTATAGTTATAATTTATTCTTCATGATGAGATATATTTCTTATTATTCTGATCATCTTTGATGACAATTACTTCATCACCACCCACCTCTGAAAGAATAAAATAAAGTATTTTGTATTCAGTTTGTATGATGACCACATAGTTCATTTGAAAAAAGATGAAATATAGCTATAATGCAATTGTCTTTCGCTCCTATCTGAAATGTGAATACAAATTATAATTATTTTTAGGCTAATAAACTTATTAATACCCCTTTCGCCACGCTTTAATTCCTATCTTTGGGTTTTATTGTGCCATTTCATATATTTGAAATTTCAAGGGTAAAGAAAATAAATTATCCTACTAGGAAACACAATGAATTGTTTCATATGTGTGTCGACAATATGGATACAATTAATATTAAAGTAAAATATAGAATAAATGATATTTTTTTTTATAGAATAATACCATATCCTTGATATGTGTATTCTTAATTATACCATTAAGAGGATGCTATACTAGTATGTGTTATCTCTGTCTTACAATTGTAAATATAGCAAAAACTGTTTTGCATAGGAAAGAACTGAGTAATCTACAATCAACTAAGAAACGAAATTTTAATGACGGAGAAATTAGCTGTGAAATATCTTTTTTATTTTTTTCAATAATAAGTGAACCAAAAAAGTTATTGTTTCAAATTGATTATTTATAAACTTGAATAACTTTTTTTTTTTTTTTTTTGATATTAAAAATATAAAAACTATTATATAGCTAAAGTTTATACATGGTAAAAATTTCGTTTCTTAATCATGATTCATGAATTGTAGCCTTCTTGGTTGTTACTAGTGCAAAACAGTTTTTGCTATGTTTTATATTTGTAAGACGGAGACAGCACTAAGTACAATGTCCTCTTAATGGCTTTTTTCTGTTATTTTAGTGTTTTATACTACTGTTATTTTAAATAATTAGCTGTGGGTGTAGTTTATTCTTCATGATGAGTTATATTTCTAATTATTCTGATCATCTTTGATGACAATTACTTCATCACCACCCACCTCTGAAAGAATAAAAAACAATTTGTATTCAATTTGTATGATGACCACATAGTTCATTTGAAAAAAGATGAAATATAGCTATAATGCAATTGTCTTTCGCTCCTATCTGAAATGTGAATACTAATGATAATTATTTTTAGGCTAATAAACTTATTAATACCCCTTTCGCCACGCTTTAATTCCTATCTTTGGGTTTTAATGTGCCATTTCATATATTTGAAATTTCAAGGGTAAAGAAAATAAATTATCCTACTAGGAAACACAATGAATTGTTTCATATGTGTGTCGACAATATGGATACAAATCAAAAATGTATATCAAAATATCTTATTATTGTTATTATTAACCAATAGTTTTTTCTGAGAGGAAATTATCAAATACTCTTATTATGATGATTATTTATAAATATATACTACCAAGATCTTTGAGTCTATGTGATAAATCTATAAATCTGAGTTATTGTTTTAATTTACTTTTTTTTTTTTTTGTAATTTAATACCTTTTTTTTAATATATTTATATATATTTTTTAGTTCACTTCGTCCTTGTGTAGTTGAAACTTATGAGTTTGTAGACAGTTCAGATGGTCTTCCAGACAAGTTATTGCCCAAAAAAACTATGGATTTCCAGAAACAAAGAGATGTTGGTCCAAGATTTGCTAATCCAAATTCCTTTGAACATGAATTTGGTACTCGTTGGAAACAATTAGCTGAATTGTATAAAAAAAAAGAAGAAGCTTTAAAACGTGAGATGAAATTAGAAGAAGAAAAATTAGAGGCTCAAATGGAATATGCTCGTTATGAACACGAGACTGAAATGCTTAGAGAACGTAAATATTATTATATTTCTTAATATTTAATTAATAATTTTTAAAATAAAATTTATTTATTTAGAATTGCGCCAACGAGAAATGGATAGAGAACGACAAAAAATGGAATGGGAAATGAAAGAACGTCAAGCAGAAGATCAAAGACTTAGAGAAGAAGATATTTTCAGAAGACAGAGTGAAGATCTAAGTATGCGAATGCATCATCAAGATGAAGAGATGAGGAGGCGTCAACAAGATAATTCATCATTTATGCAGGTAGAAAATTGTTAAACATGAAACTAATCAATTAATTTTTTTATAATAAATAACTACTCTGTTGAGTGTAAGTTAATGACACAATTTGATGAAAACATTTTTTTGTATTTTTGAGTTTAAGATTTCATTGTTAACTGATAAATTAAATAATTTTTGACTTAAGGTAAACACCGTAAACAAATGCAGTATAAAACTGATATATATATATATTTTTGACACTATATGTATGATATAGATGGTGCAAATAATTGTATACTTACCTATGTATTTATTTAATTTATTTATTTTTTAAATGTAAACCTGTTGAAGTACAGAATATTTTTTAAATTATTCCTTATAAGTTAATTATATATTTGATAAAATTAATACTAATAATTATTATCATTCAAATTATTTATTTATGTTATGTTGATGCTTTAGGTTAGGTAGACTAATGTAAAAATCTAAGTTGGAGTAATTAGCTTTTAAAAATATTTAGGAGACTGTGTTGACCTTAATTAGAGTTGTGAGTATAAACATTAAAAGTTGAGCATAACTGGAGTTGTAATGTGATGTATAAAAATAAATTAGTGGAAGGCTAATAGTACCAATTAGTAATTTGTGTTAGATCATATTGACTATTTAACAACAGGAAAAGAAAGAATAACTTTTGATTAGTTAATAGACAATTTAGTATTTACTATACAATTTTCATGTTGATTCATTATTTTATTTTTTTTATTTTTTATTGTAATTAAAAAAACCCAGTTTTTAAATATACACTTATTCTATGTGAGAGAGAAAAAAAATAAGATTAAAAAGTTATATACTGATTTTACTTATGGTATCCAACTCCAGAAAATGATTATTATTAGAGGTTATCAAATGAGATTTTTTCCTTTATTACAATTGAATAAGACAAGTCTAGACTATAGACTTAGGCCCATTTCACATGGAGGCATATTGTACACTTATGAGTTAAGTTTACATTGGTTAAGTTCATACGCGCCTATTAGCTAGCAAATTAAACCATTGTCAAAGTGGCTCATATTAACTAAAAACGCATGTGTATGATACGCATCCATGTGAAACGGGCTTAAGACCACTTAAATAATCTATTTAGATCTTATAATACCAAACAATAATTCATTTAGAAAGTAGTATATAATATAGTATATTCTGAGATAATCACCAAAAATTTTAAATTAACAAATTTAAAATAATAATCAATATCAAATTAGTAGAAATAACAAGGGGATAGATTAATATAAATTACATGAACTTAAAGGGTAGTTTCGATAGATTCTAAATAAGTCAGTGTAAAAACATAGAAGATTAGTTATTGTAGATCAATCAAATCTTAAATCATATTAATTATGAGAGAGTATACTTTTCAGTGAATGTAATATTATCATATTATACTAGGGTTTTTTTGTTATTTGCAAAAACATTAATTAAAATAAAAAAATGATAAAATATCTGTTTATGTATTGGCTAACCTCTAATTTGAGTATACTAAATATATTAATGTTTATTATATAATTTATTTTAGGACCATAGAGGACCGGGTAAACCACAGTTTGATGGACCGCCTATTCCTGTAGAAGGTATGTTTGTTCATAAACTCAAAGCTTTAATTGGTAATTAATATATTTATTAATGCAAGACATATATAGTATGACCAGATGTCCCAATTTAAGTGATGAAACAGTATCAGTATATAGTTCGGTTGGGCTATAAAATGTATAGATTTTTGTTATGTATTTTGCTCTTGTCCTGATTTTATAATTTTAATGTTAAAGCATAGTGCATAGATCATAATAATAACTTGTTTGATAAATAATAGTATCCATGTTACAGTTAAAGTGTTGAATCATCTTGGTAATTTATGAATTAACTAAAACATGTAGGTAATGAATATAATTTATAATTTTACTAGTTATTTTATAAATGATCAAGCATCATTTTGTTAATGTATTGTAAAGTTGTTCAAAATATAATCACTGTTCACAGTTAATGTTGAATCACCTGTGCGACGTCTTATCTTTTATCTTCGTTTGGTGTATTTGTATAAAATACAAATTACCATTCAACTATCAAAAGGCTATGTTTATGTTTGCTTATCGTATTATTATAAGAATCATTTCATAATAGTCTTACAGATTTACATTCATATGTGTTAACTGTGTTTGTAGGAAAAAAGAACTAATTGCCACAATTAGCTTTACATATATAAATAAATAAATAAATAAAATATTATAATATATTTTAAATTTAAAAATATTCTATACTTAAACTAAAATTGTAAATATTTTATTCCAAATAAGAAGATATATGTTCACCCATGGGGGGCCATAACTAACAAGAGCCTCACGTCTTATCAGCTGACATAATAACGGTCGCTCGGTGGTGGCAGGTGATTTATTCTGAGAGGTTGGAAATGTAAATTGGTTTGCGCACAAATATTGTTATTTGAAACAGAGTATTAAATAACTCAACAGTACATAAAATAACTAGTTAAAGTATGATTTTCATGTATTATTTCATACTTATACTAACATTTATAGATCAAGTTAAATTGTTCAGTACATTGCTTAGGTCAAATGCATCCACAGAATGAGTTTAGCTGAACAAATAAAATATAGACAAATGAATTAAAACAAATGTTAAATTAATTTTCCCTATTTTTATAACTATGTTCACTAATCTCTTTTATTTTGTTTTTCACGGTCAATTATCATTAGTATTGATAATAAAAAAAAATTATGTATAATTTAAAAATCCTTTCCTATCACTTCTTTTTTTCTAACTTCTTTCTAATTGGATAGGTCTGTAATATATGTCTAGCTTTTTCAAAAAAATATCTGGTCACTCTTTATGCAAGTATTAAAATGTAAGGTTAATGTTTTTCTGATTTGTTTAGCTTTTAATAAGCTTCTCAGTTCTTGTGATATAATACATAATAAATATTACAGTAGAGCCTCAATAGTCTAGGCAAATTCAGGCCTAGCATAGTTTGGATTACCAATTTGTTTGAATTACTAGAGGTTTTCAAGATTACCTACTTAAATGACAAAGATATTTATTTTTAATTCCACCACCTTTATATTTATTGTACTTTAAATTACAAAAATGATAAATAACTTCACCATTATGAATTACAAAAAAATGTTTATAATAATAGAAGTATAGGATCTCTTTTTTCTTAAAACAAAAGAACAAACTACAAAATGTATTTACAAACATATGGACTTGCCGTCCAGATAACCGCGTTCACCTGAATGTCGAAGGTCTGGACTATCAAGGCTCTACTGTATATATTATTATTTCATTATGATAATTTTTTTTTTTTTTTTTGTTTTACAGTACAAGGAGGAATGGTAATGTACCTTTTTTTTATTACTACTTTAAGGTTTAAATATTCTTATTTATTAATGCTAGCATTTTTAGTATTATACAACGTAAAAAATAGTCTATATTATTTTAAATTACCACCCTAAATTAGTATTAAGGTAAAATAGTAGATAACAGTAAATCAATGATTTTGATATTAAATACTTATGTAACTAATGTAAACCTCTTAATAATTATTATATACATAATAATTATTTCTAACTTATTCCCTAACAGGGTGGGGAAAGCCAAGTGGCAAATCAGGTCAGTCTTTTGAAGCATGAATTAATATTTTAATAATTACTTATCACTTCTTAGAAGATGATTGCTTTAGATATTATAAATATTCAAATTTCATGATAATTAAGAACGAGTTGTTGTGTTTGAATTGTTTTGGTGTTTGCAATTTTCAGGATTTATACTTAGATATATATTATTTATATATCCATATAATGCAGCTGATAATAAATATAACGTATTAGAATTTTTAAATTTTAAACATTACAAATGTTTCAACAAAAATTTATTTACAGTATCAGGTTGACAAATATTTGATATTTCCATAAATTTTTTGCGATTGAATTGAATTGAATTATGAAATGTGTGTATAATTTTACACATATTTAAAGAATTAATTGGTATAGTATGTTATAACAATGTACTTAATACTTCTAAAGACTATTATTGCCATTGAATACAAGAATTGACTACTTGATCTATTTAAGAAAATAAGACTTGGGATTGTTTTCATCATAGAAAATATTTTTTATTCTTATTAATAATTATTTTTATGTTTAATTACTAATCGTGACTGATCTATTATTGATATAAAAACAATTCAAATTATTTTTATTGTCTTGGTAGAGTACAAAAATAAAAATTTTAATATTTGATAAAATAAAAAAAATTATTTTTCATATTTTAATTTATAATTTTGTTCAGTTGTTATCGAAATCTAACGGTTTTATTTAAATTAAATTGTATAAATTTAATTATAATTAGGAGTTAATCCTGTTTAATGAACTAACAAGTAACATACTTGTAGCACATTTATTGGTAGAAAAAGTTATTTTTAAAAGTAGAAAAACAAAACTTTCTAGTTACATAAATAGCTGTGAAGTTGCATCCCAAACATTTTTTTTTTTTAATCAAAAATTGCATACACTTATTTAAGTGTTAAATTAAATTATTTATATATGGATTGCATTTAAGATAATATTTAATTTTCTATTATCAACTTATCTTTCCCCTCCTTTTCATATGTTTGATCTCTCCTTTTCAATAAATTTACAACCAAGTAACTCGTATACAAAATATTATTTAAAAATGTTATAAGTTCTTTAACAACTTAAGTGTTGTAGAAAAAGTAAAAAATAAATGTACAAAGATAAGATTGTGACTTGTTTTTAAAATTGATTGGTCAATTGACACTTATATTAAAACCACAGACTTCTATACTAACTAGATAAGGAACTCGTATATTATTTGTATTATTAACATTGAAGCTCGCGTATCAGTTTCCGCCATTTTTTCGGTTGGCAAAACATTACATTTCCTATACAATATGCATTGGAATAACATCGTTTTTAATCGTAAAATATAGAAATAAATGAAAAATGATTTCTATAAAGTATTCTTAATTTTTTTTAAACAACAGGTTTAGGCATCATAAAATACAATACAACATAATTAATATTTACCATATAAAATACCATATAATGCTAACCGAAAAACCTGGCTTCAATTGAAAGCAAGAGATCGCTATCTAGTTCTTTATAGAAATCTGTGATTAAAACTAACAACACAAAATAGGTTCTGTTTAATATAAATTTGTTACTTAGAGATAACACATGCTTATCTCCCAATTAAATAATCATTCTCCTATTATGATATTTTTCTTTTCATTTATGAAATATATACTTAAGTATATATTATCCTCATCTATAATTATTTAATTATAAATTGAACCACTTTGTTTATGTATTTAATTGACTAAAATATAATAAAATGAGTATTATATTATCATCATTTCATTTTTCTTAAATTACTATTACTAATAGTTCTATTTATTTGTTAATAATTTATTGATATTTATTTATTAATTGATAATTTGATTCAAAAATTAGTTTTGAAATAAATCATTGTATTTTCGAGTTATACAATTTTAATAAATTACAACTTGTTTCTATTATTAAAATATGTATGTATCAATTTTAACTAAGAGATCATACTCATAAAATAATCATAGATATGAAGTATAGTAAAAAAAAAACTTGATTAGAACTTCTAATAATATCGAAAATTTCTTTAGAAGTATTTTAATCAATTTTCATTTATTGTTATATATCTTGAAAGTTCAAACAGTGGTTTTTACAACCGACTTCTTTCAATATGATTGTAATTAATAGATTTTGTTAAATTTCTTATCCTATCTAATAATATTGTAGGATCGTAACAATTTTCATTAAGTAATGAGACATGAAAACTTATGTCTGTTTATTAAAATTAAATAATAATTTTATGTGTGTAAATGTATTATATATATATATATATATATATATAATATATATATATATATATACATATATAAACATTTTAGAAGTGGTACTATACTTTTCTTAGTAAATTACTTTTTTGTTTGGTTTTTATTTTATTTAATTAATTAATTAAAAAGATAACCTTAATTAATAAATAAAAATATCTACTAGTTTTATATATAATATTTATATATTATCAGTTTTTAAAAGAATCTATAATATCTGTCTACTGCATAAGTTTAAAAATATTGTGTGCTCATAATATTTATTTTGATTTATAAATCTATAACATTGAATAGTACCTATATCTAAAGTATTTTAGTACTTAAATTTGTCAATGCATATCTCTTAGGTATTCCAAATTTTAAGAAAAGTTTACAAGAGCTTACTTCTTTGAATATTTTGTTTATTTTAATATTAGGTAATTTATTGTTTACATGACTAATTCCCTATGAATGCGTTGATTGATTTGATAACCGATAGGAATCAACGCCGTTCGTGGAAACTTTTGTACGTGACAATCAAGGAGTATTGCCGCCACCAGGCCTTTTCGACGCTGGCCCTAGAGGAGACAGGGGCGGACGGTGGGGTCAAGACAGACGTAACGGCCAGGATCGTAGAAGATTTTAATCTTTCAGTGATTCTAAGAATAAACAGATAATAGAACAAAAAATTGAAGATGGATAGTTAAATGTCTTTATTTAAAGCTAAAATGATTGTCTACTCATCATTGCAACATACATAACCGCTTATGTTTCTCGACATAGGTTAAAACTAATTTTGGTACCTATCTTATGGATTATTTAATATAGGTAAAATCTCATTTTTAGTCAACTGTATTTTTACAATAATGCAAATCATAATTTTTATTTTCTATAGTCTTCTACCCCAAAATAGAACAATTCTGATAATTGAATGATGGATTGCATTTTTTTTTTCACTTTTTTCACAATTTCTTTTTTTTATACTTTTATTGCTGATAGACTGTATGACTATTTAAAACGGCAGTATTTCAATTACCCATAATAATAATGATAGTAATTTTTATATGATTTTATGTTATAAGTGATTTTATATTATTCTTGATACTAAATTAGTCAATGGTCTTAAAAACTAAACTAATTTTTTTCTTTTTAAATCGACTTCGGAAATTATTATTAATTGCGCTGAATATAATATAGTATTAATTTTATAGGTTACTTTGCTATAGGCAAATCTTAATATTACCTCCTAAATCATAACTTATGAATAACATTATGGATTATTTACAAATTAATATTATAGTAGTTTTGTGATGAGAAAGCCAATTTTTCTATGGATTTCTTTGTAGTAATTAATTAAATGCATTTTGGTATAGAGTGTACACAAATATTTGCTTTTATGAGATTTTATATATTCTCTTAAGATGTTTAATTGTATGATTATAATAACAGTTAGGTATACTATAATGGACTACATTATACAATAGTTCTTAATTAGGTAGATTTTTTATTGTATTTTTGAATAAAATACTTTTAAATAGTTGTAATACAAAGTAATTGATTATCAGTTATAAGTAAACGTTGAAATCAATGACTATCGTTATTTTTAAGAAAGACAATGGGAAGAAATATGTCGTATCGCGAGTGAAACTTTGTATTTTTTTTATTAATATATTTAAATGACAACGATAAAATATAAAGATTGATCTATGCAACAGAAAGAGAATATAAACTAAATATACTTAAATTTAAGTAAAATATTTATAATGAACCATTTATTAATTTTTTTTCTTGTGTGTTAGTGTGTGCGTGTGTGTTGTGTGTAGATCAATTTCAATATAATCATAAGTACATTTAGGTGCACGAAATAGTTTATTCATTTAATATAATTATACATATATTTTCCTAATTATACTTCTTACTAGAATTATGACTTGGTGTTTGATATTTTAATCTAAGAAAATAATGTTCAAATAAGAAGTGACCTCAATTGTACAAACTGGGGTTAGCTGACTTATTTAAGTAAAAAAAAAAAATTAATGTTAAACTTAAATTTAAATATAAATATAAATTCTTATATCTTGATGAAATGTACCTTATTTTTTTCTACCATATTCAGTATTTTTCTCTTGGTTTGAATAATAATAGAAACTTTTTTATTTTTCAAAATTGTAACAATTATATGAGTTAATTTGTTACGAAATTACTTAATATGATGTATAAAATGTAATATTACATACTCATCAGACTAAAAATATTTCAATAATGAACCATATTTTAGGATCATATGATTTGTAGTAAATAATAAATGTTGTATTTAGTTCAGAGGTGAAGTTTGATTTTCTGCATCAATATACTTTACTTGTTGAAATAAAATCAAACTTAGGATTAGTATTTTTATATAAAATATGTACTATGAATTTTTAATGCACTTGCTGTAGTAATTCTTGTACCTAATTTGATGTTTTAAAAAATGAATACTATTTAAAAATAATAGTAATCATGATCATAAATTAGTCAAACGAATTGGAAGTTTAGAACGCTACCAATAGCCAGTTTATTTGTCATAGGCATAGGTGGTCGATATCAATAAATTTACGAATTAATAAGAGTATTATATCAAATTAACTAAAATAAGAATATATTATTTATATTTGAAAAATATAAACTCAAAGAAAAATATTTCTGGTTCCTCGAATTTACTCATCTGAGTTCTGGCTACTTGTAGTAGGTATATTAATAAGTATTTGTAAGATTAACTGCTTTCCCTAATCTTTTATCCTATTGATTCAATAATTTAGTTATAAACCTGTATTTATAAATAATTATGTAATGACAATTTATATTTTTATAAATTGTTCAAAATACAAAATTGATTTAGAATTAAAATAAAATAAGTTAATTATTCTATTAATTATTATCCAAAAAAGTATTAAACGCATAAATTAATCAAAAATTATGAATGCAAATATAGTAATATTTTGATATTCAGTTATTATTTATTAATAGAAATAATTAATTTTTAATAGTAATCACATGATATAATTGTAATGACACAACTGTAATAGTATTTTAAATTTTTGTTACCACAATAATTAATGATTGATTAATGAGAGTGCAGGTTCATGCATATTAATAATGTAAATTTTATAAGTAAAAATCTTGATATACAGATAAACATAATACTTTAGACAGCAAAATATATTTACCTATTTTATCAAAAATATCAACTAATATTTTGAATTATTGCAGTACATAAAGAAAAGGAGGATGTAGATTTCTAAGGCAGGACAAATTCTCCATAGGATTATCACTGGCCATAGGTACTTAATTAATGAGATGAATAATTAACCTGTTTATTTACCACAACAATACGTACATCAGATTCTATTATTTAAATATTTATATATATCGGGAGCGGACTGTGTAAATTAAAATTTAAGTTACGTAAAATAAATATTCTATTAATAGTATAGCTGATGTTTGTATTTTATAGGAGAGGGGTTAAAATCATCCTACAAAAAATAATCCGATCAATAATTTAAAAATTGATATTTTTATTTTTTTAAAGTTTAATCTTCTCCCCCCCCCCAAAAAAAAAATAAAAAAATATTACAACTAATTTTAACAGAAAAAGTTAAAAATATTAATATTTTAGCAGTGGACTAGCTAATCATATTACACATAATAATTATTATTTTAGATATGTTTAAAATTATTTCAGAGATTTGGTCAAAAATATTAAGTGAACAATTTTCCACTAAAAAAAAAAACTTAAGAATTGGTGTTTAGTTCTAAAATTTAAATATTAAATTACGGGTTTATTATTGCCAGTTTCTAGACACATAAACATGTTAAGGGTTTTACTTAAAAAGTATTTAATTTATCCTTTGGTTAATGTTCAATAATTTCGTGCTAATCTTAAATCATTTATTCCTTTGAAATGACTTGATTTGTCCATGATAAATTCCAAATTTGTTTTGCATCTAGTTTCTGTTTGCATCTCCTAATATAGAATTTGGAACATACAGAGGCCATTCAAATTGACCATCGAGAGGCAACAGTGTTTTGTATTTATATAACACTTTTAAAAAATGACGAAGAATTTAATTCTTCGTTAATTTGATCTGAAGGTATGTCTATGAAAATATTTGTGATAAGTACGTTTATAATTTTAACGAAGGTGAGCAATAATTACCTGACAATCTTCATACTATTTCATTGGTACTAAATTATTAAATCAGAAGATAAGACAGTTTTATTTCAATTATATTAATTTTATTAAAATTAAGGTATTATAATTATAATTATTGTTACACATTATTTATAAGAACGTCGTAAATGTTATTAATAATACATTGAAGATTGCCTGGTTTTATACTTAATATTATTTTAATATTCTATGTATTTTCATAATTTTTCAGCATTCTCAATATGTCAACATTGTGGTTTAAAACTTGATGTAGGCAGTTCAATTGAATAATTGAATCAAAACAAAATTATATAAATAAAATATTATTTTAACAATAACTTTTGTGGCATTGTATTGATTAAGTTGGCCGGTTAAAGGTATTAAATGATAATAGTCGCACGAGACACGTGAGAAGAACATTTATTTATAATTAAAATGAGCCAATTTTGATTAAATAACTACGATGTACTTTGTTTTGATGATTATAATTTTGTTAAGTTTAATTCGCTGAACTTAGTGGATTTTGTTATTTTTTTTTAATTTATATAAATGTACATTTATTACATTTTTTTAATACTTATTAAATAACAGTACTATCTTTTGGCCAATAAATCATAATAATTCCATTAACGCTGAAGAATTAATTAAATTTAAATACATTTTTAGTAAAATTTAAAATTATAAGCATCAATTTGAAATAAATAAAAATTAACTAAAGAAAGAGAAAATGTTAAATAATATTATTTTTGAATTCTTAATGTCATTATTAATCTAATCAAAATTTTTAATATAATTCTCTTTAAATTACTTAAAGTAGGCTTGTAGACAGGCGTGCACCACGAGTTTTTGTTTGGGGGGGGGGGGGCTTAGTAATTTTTCTTTTACATTACACACAAGTAAACCTTATCGCGTTATATTTAACTATTATGTATATATGTATGTGTATCTAACATATTAATAAAATTTGAAAATAAAACATTATCATTTATCATTGACCATTGTTATACTATATGTGCTATAATAATGTGTAATTTAATGAAAAAATATTTTTTGAGGGGGAGGCTTAAGTCTCAAGCCCCCCTTGGGTGCCCCATTGCTTGTAGATATGATTATTTGTTTAATTCCATTCAAACAAAAAACATTTGTTAAATTGTTATTGTTTGGATTTTAATTTTTTAATTTTACTCAAACCAGATATCTCGATTATCGAAAATGTAATTTAATATTTTTTTATTAATTTTTTAAATTAAATTAAATATTTAAAACAACAACAAGTTAACTTTTTAAGTATAATTTTGTAATTTAAAAAAATATATGTTCTTATGTTATATTTTAAGTATATAATTTATATATTTTTTTTTTAATGTTAATGAACAATAAGTTCTGAACATCAAATAATTATCCAACTAATTGTGATAAAATTTTATACATATTATATTATTAAATTAGTTGTAGAATAATATGCAAATAAATAATCGTTAAATGTTTAATGGTAATTTAGTATGACATTCAAAAATTTAAGTAGTAGTACCGGCAGCTCTATGAAATTTCTGTTTTAAATTTTTAGAGATTCAAAAACTTAGTGGAAAAAAGTTGTTCGTGGTTTTGATGATTTTTGAATAAACGAAAAAGGTGTACCGAGACAATATTATAAAATCATAATAAGTGTTGTAATGTAAGCGTCCTGTATTATTCTTCTAACATAGTAACATCTACCAGTTAATTAAATTAATTTGCAGATAAATGGGTATTAGTTTAGTATGTGATCGACCGAGCGAAAATCGAGTTTATTATGTGACCTACCAAAACAATAATCTATATTATAGGTACGGAAAATCTATGCTTGCTTACTTCTATTATATACACTGATTCTACTGTCAGTCTATAGATATTTTAAACCTAACCTAACTTAATTACAATAAGTGTATTGCCAAAAATAAATTATAATAAAATAATTTTTTAACATTTTTTTTTACTGAAGTTTCAAAAGTAATTCGTTATCTGTAATAATAAAATAACCTACATTTTACTAGATTTTTAATTTGACTGTTTTTAAATTAATCATCGGTCTTGTAAGTCACGCATAATATACAAATTCCCGATACGGTGGGAAACGTGTCCGGTAGGTCACATACTAAACGAATACCGATAAATGTATTAAGTATAGGTCTCATTTTTAATCCGTTGTGAACCGGATGAAATAACTGTGTTTCGAATATGATGCGTACCAATAATGTTTTTTATGCGTTACTAAATGTAGTTATTATTATTAATTAAATCGTATCAAGACGATTTATTTATGTAAATTATGGGTTATTTAATTTATTAATATTATATACTATCGAATGGCATGTCTATTAAAATTACAATGATATATTGTGTATAGCAGGTCCGGATTTATATGTAATACTTGATTCGACAATTCTGATTATAAATCTGTATGTTTCATAATTACATATTCAAATGTTAACATTAATTACGGCGTTCTTTTACTATTCGAGTAAAAATAACATATTGATTGTATTTCTGCATAATAAATAAAATTTTGCATGTACGCTAAAAAAACAAATGTTTCAAAATATTAAAAAAAAAATTATAAAATACAAGGACATGATATTTATTGAGTAATAATCGTTGAAGTTTCCAATTAGAACATTTACTCTGACCTATTTTATAACTTTTCTTTGAAATGATAAATTACCTTATCATAAACTTTATAATATGCCTTTTATGGTGACCATTGGTTTAGAAAAAATAATAAATGTTTTACATTTCACAGAAAATTTTTGAATTTTATGTAAATTCGATATAACAATATTTTACGGTTTTCAATTAAATAGATTTTGCAATTACTAATACACTCCGAATAGGTTAAGATTTTGGTTATGCATAGCTTACTGTGGGTGGGCCAAGTTAGTAAAATTGCTTCATTAAGCTATCCGTTTTTGTAAAGAATTTAATTAATGATTATTTTTCAGCTGCGCGCCGTAATTTGTGCGTGAAAAAAATCTTTAAATAATCGTCATATTGATAACAGTATAGTATAGGTGCGCGTATACCTACATCATGCGCGCCATATTATTATTTTATTATATTGTAGTTTTTATGGATCGGAAAAATAAATAAATATACCTATTGCCGGAGACGTTATTTCGCGCGTTATAAAATGACGTTGGAACTGTTGTGGTAAGTTAAAAGAACAAAAAAATTATTCGTTGCAGTCATCGAACCTGCTCATCCAGCGTCGTATTCGGTGTTGTCTTAAAATGTGATGGTAGAATTATTTATATATGTACCCAAAGTATATAAATAATATCTTTTCAATCTGTAAGATTTTTATATTAATTTTTTTAGATGAAATATTGAAGTATGTATAATCTGAATGATTACATTTTTTATTTACGTGAAAAATGCTGTTAGTATCTTAATACGAATATTAATTATTAAATGATAAAAAAGTATATCTTTTCTTAGTGTAATTAATTTCAAAAAAATTTGTTTTTATTGTTTTTCAATTCAAATCTTAGTCTTGTAAACCACTAGTCAAGAATGTGTAAACATATATTTTGTGTACTACACTGTATAAATGTTCTTTTATAACGAGTAATTAATGTAATGAATTTATTTTGTGTGCAATAAATATTAAACACATTAAAAAGTTAGTTGTAGTCACGATAAAGGGAGAGGGTTGGAACATGTAAATTGATGATATTGACCATGAAATGTCAAAATATTCCGAATACTTAATGATAGTGTTCTAAGATAATATTATATTACATGGTTCTTTATTCTGGGCGTAGGTACGTATGGGTTCATTACGATGTGGCTGGGACTCAAATCTTGTGTGATATAATATTGTAGTCTTAATTATATTATTGCAAGTACATGATATTTGCAATTTGTGTGATTTATAAAAATGTGTTCACGTATAGTATACTGATCTACATTTTGGCAAACCTGGAGAATACGTCCCTCGCGTATTTCTCAATTCTATAACGAAATTAGTTATTGCAAAATTCAGTAAAGGATGATTGTGTCTAAATGTATACATTTATATTATTTACATTTTAGTATTACTCAGTTGCGGGTTTTTTTTTTTAAATTCTATGGGTCTAAAAAATTATTTAAAGACATAATAATTTTGAAAATCCCGATTTTTATCATTATAAAAAATACTTTTTATATTTCATAGATACATTTTAATTTTAATTACTTACAAGTCAGTAAATAGTTACCTAACTAGGTAATGATTTTATTTTAAATTTTTGTAGTAGGAATTTACTTTACTAAACGTGTAAGTTGATATAACTATTAAAAATGAATAAAAAATGTTTTAATTTAAGTACCAGGTTATGTATTTAAAAAATAATTTTCTTTTTATAAACACTATAATAATTTATATTAATATTACTTGTATCATGTTTTCAATTAGATTGCTTGTAAATTATTTGATCAACAGTTATTACCTAATAATTTACGTTTCTAAGTGGTGGATGTACACTTGCAGTCTCATGTTAAGCGGTTGGTTCTTTTTTTTAGTCCATTACGCAGGTCCTCGCTAGACTCCGTTATATAATAACTTTATAATGATTGATTTATACACTTGAGCGTGGACATATCGATAAAATATTACCAATATTATAATATTTACAATTATGATCCAACCTAGTCTTTATGGACTATTTCATATAGGTTGTCCAATTGTATATAAATATACGTTACTTAGGGTAGTTACTATACATTATCAAAAATATTTTTAATTTATACATAAAATATAATGTGGTGTAGGACAAAGCTAAATAAAGTAAATACATTTTTTTGTTTTATTTTTGTTAATTACCAATAATTTGGTTTGTCAGTATAATATCGTTCTATACACAGGTATACTTCATATTGTATAAATATTTTTTATTAATGAATTTATTTGACAAGGGCGTGGAATTAGATGTGGGGTTTTGATCTCCAAATGGAAAGTACAACATTGTATACATTTGTTTAGTATGCATAGCCTAGTGTAATACAACAAAGTTCTTTAAATGTATATATTATATTATAATTTTATGTAGTTGCAATTTTTGTAACCCAACGAAAATTCTTCATTTTCGTTACAATTTATCACCGCACAAACATAACTTCTTACGCCTCTGGGTATTTATTAGTAGTTTTTTTGTCAGATGAGCTCACTATCAAATAAGATAAAAACTTTTAAAAACGTTTCGAGAATTACAGAGATAATACTGAGATTTTTAGATTTGTATTGTGTTAGTGTTATTATTCTGGTGTATGGCCGTGTTTTATCTGTAGCTACCGTCAGTTGAAGTTGCAAGTATCATAATATGTCCCTAAGTATATATGTATTCAAAAAAGCACTTGAACAACAATGTAGAAAATCTAAACATAAGATTTATAATATTTTACCCTTTTTTAATCAGCTCGTTTTGAATTCTTTTTTGGAAATGAATTTGCACTAGCAATAATAATATTAATGGTTTCACGGTACAATTCAGTGCGCGTTTCGCACATTTGTGATTTAAATTCATCAGACTGTTCGTGGATTAAGGTTTTGACTTGACCGTGGTTTTGACCTATAAATTGAGTCACGCAACACGATTTACTGCCGTATTGTACATAATATATTACGTATATAAAAAACCACCCTCTCCCTGCAAATGCATTGTAATGTTGTAGGTCATCTCCGTCGTGTTATGTACTTATCTTGAATTTTAAAGATCTTATTAAATAAATATGTTTTCCATTATATACAGTGGCGTATTTAAGAGACAAGAGGAACAAGAATGGATCCTCCATCTCGTTGGGTCTTAGGTTTTTTTTTTAATTTTAAATTAAACAAAGTAAAGAATAGATATTACTGTTAAAAAGTTTAGGAAGTTAATAATTATAGAAGATTTTAGATACGCCACTAATATCCAAATTTTTAAATATTTTACACTCCCTTCCCACGATGACGTGCGCTTACGCGTGTCAATATATTTTGTCTAAGCGTTAATATGAAATTTATTAACATGTGTATTGGTTTGTTTTACATTTAATTTTCAGATTCAACTCTGTTTGGCGTTTGGTTAACAGCATCATTTCACTGAAGAAATCAACTGGATTAACGCATTATTGTTATTGCGGAATTATGGAATAAATCTGTTTCACCCATGTGTGTGTGTGTGTGTACGCATATTACATATCATAGAGTGGCCACACGCGCATAGTTCTACGTCGCATTACTGTAACAGTAACGGTGAGGTATTGATTTTTGAAATATTACACTTAAGCTTCTCCACCTTAGCCATATCACTGCAGTATGCTATCCAATGCACCATTACAAGGTATTCACTTAATTAAACTAAAAGGATTACTAAACCTCGAAACCATCCTTTCGCCCTTCCATGTAAATAAATACCACCGCAGACTACTGTTGTAGGATGAATGTGTCTGCAGCACGAAACCCCATTATTGGCAACGGTTTATCAACTTTTTTTATGTTTTTTATAATATACTTTTTAATCGCCCCTCCATTTCACAAAGGTCGACCCATAAATGGGTGTGCCAAATTTTACGCTTTTAAAAAATAAATTTGGCAGTGTTAACCTTTTGAAACATTTATGATTTGATTTATAATAATTTTTTTTTTTTTTTGGTTTTAATTCTACAGCTATCTAAATTGATGGGGTTGATACGTCATATATTGTTTGGGTTCAGACCAACAATGGACCGTTTGCAGAGGATGTTGATTAGCGAGAAAACGAAGAAAAAATGTTTTACGACAACGTATATCAATTGAAGACTTTCAATAAAGTAAACATTTCTTAACATAATCAATCTTCTTTATTATTTTATTCCTTTCATGTTCCATTAAACAATCCATCATATGTCTGCATTCAACATTTATTTATACCCTAATATAGACTGCCGTGGTTCCGTAGTTTATTGGCTAAAATGCGGATGTTGCAGAATAAGTTAATTTATAATAGAACTAATGTATTTACATTTCTCTCGTAATATTTAGACTAAGATAAGTTATTTGTCAACAAACAATTATTAGAGTTATAATGATTTAAAAAATTCGAATCCCATAAATATAATAGAGGTTTTTATTTTTTAGTTAGTTAATCAATTTAAATATGCCATACAATTGTGTCAATAATATAAATATTATAGTGAATTAAAAAGAACAAATAATTATTATATAATTGGAACTGAACTCTAGTGTTGGTGGTGGGGGGGAGAAGCTTAATTACGTGCTCATCAGATCGGTACGTACTAGTAGTCATTATATGCATTACCATTTACCATGGTTCATGATACTAGAACAAGCTATTACACTAACGATTGGTGTTTCGAGCAAAATGTAGAAGTTTCTACAATCTTAGAATATGAAAATATAAAGAGAGAAACGACCACAGTATGAAGATGATCTTAAATCTAGACATTAATGACTAAATTAACAAAATTACAATTATTGTAATTAATAGTTCTAAAATATAATATAATTAATTAATATAATTTATATAATGTTATTATTACTGATACTATGTTGACTCAATGTCTATGTTCTGGTTAATGAGAAGTAACTTGGTATTGTACAATTCAAACACTTTTTTATATTAGTGTTGTGAATATTTTTGTTAAATCTTTATAGGACTTAATATTTAATATTATTTATACAGCTTGGGGACAGTACTGATTTCCCTTATGAAAACTATGATTAAAATTTAAATATTTAAAATTATTATTAAATATTAATATTGAAAACCATGAAATATTCTAAACAAAAGTAGAGTGTATGTTACTGGAAAACAATTAACATAGTACCTGTAATAAATTATATTATATTCATAATTAAAGTGTATATTTTTGTATCGTACAGATTTTTTTAATGAAAGTATGTTTGTTATAAATACAATTAGAAAAGAGAAAGTAGGTAACCACTCTGCTATAAAGTAGAAGTCGACTACTTTATAATTGAGTGGATTACCGTGTAATGGATATATTAAATATTTTACATTTTTAACTACAAATTTGCACATTTTTGTGATTTTGCCTTATTTCTCAAAATGTGAACTTCAAATGTTTACAAATCTTGTGCTGATGTATCTTGAATATTTTTAAATGGCTACCATAAGAATTATGAGGAATATGGTGTTACATTTTCATACTTTTCGACCAAGTAAAAATGATTTCTTTAGAGTACCAACAATATCCAATTGTAATCATTGTTCCTTTTAGAATCTAAAAAAAGTTATGTCTTCGAATACTTGACAAGATCAATAGTAATGCGAATCTGAACAATATATTTATTATTTTTTTATTTAATTCATACACTCAAACCTTTATGTCTATTATTCATATTGCAGATGATTCGAGGTATGCAGAGTATGAATATTGTTATTGAAAGAATTGACAACATTTATGTCATCATATTTAATTTTAATTTTGTTCAGTTCTTTCTTTTACACATATGTAATGAGTGATTCAGTAACCTGGCATAACTACCTTTTTTATTTTATAATAATGAATGTACTCTAATATTTTTTTAAAAAAATTTTAAGTATACTTATATAAATACCATATATTTCAATATCATTATATGTTTTATGCAATTTTAGAAATTGTGTTTTTTGTTGATACAAACTTCTTTTTCAAACAAAAACTCTATTTTATCAAAGATTTGTTATAAATTGTTTTTTCAGATATTAATTTTGAAAATGTTGACGTATCTAAATGCCCGAGTAATTAAATTGTTTTTAAATTTAAAGGTACTTAGAGTACCTACCGTCATAGTTGGTGATCGTTGGTGGGAGGGGCCTAAGCGCCCCCAAATTATTGAACACTTCAAAGTATAACGTGTCATTTAGTGAAGTTATGTTTAAGCTCCCACTATCCCTAAAATTCAACCAAATCTCCATCTATGCCTACCTTATAATTCTTTCCAATGACTATAAACTATAAATATTTTGTAATAAATTAATATTTATTAATACGTAATTACTATAGTTTATTTTTTATCGTACGTTATTATCCTAAATACACTAAGTAACAGTTTAATAACTTATAATCGACTTGGTCAAATTTTAATTAACCTACATAATTAATTTAAAAAAAAAAACATCTTGATAATTAACAATAAAAAAGCTGGTTCTCATTTAAAAGAAATAAGTTTGTATGTCACAAGGTATAATCCTTAAATATCATAAAAAATCGAAAATGAGTAATCACGTATACTTAAAAATTCAAAAAATCAGAATAATTAAGTTTATGTAAATTAATTTATTGAATAATGTATGTAATAAAAATAATATTACTATAATAATTTATTATATCCTCAATCAGACTATGTTCTCGTTTAATTTACATTATATCATTTTAAATTGAAAATTACACATGGAATGCGGACTACAAGAAGGTGGTAAGTATAATTTCTGTAAATTTAAAGTAATCAGTAATAGATTAAACGCACATCATTAATTATATTCCGATTTTCATCTACCTATATTATAAAATATCAATATTATACTGACTATACTAATAAAGTTGTTATATAATTTAGTTGGTAGGTAGGTATATAGTTAAATGTTAGGTTAATCTTAATTTTATATAAATATAATAATATATATTTCTTAAAAAATTATATATGCCTTTAGACAATAATTGTGAAATAAAATATTGAAGTACATATGTGCAAAATTATCAATAATAAGTTAAAAAAATTACGAAACAAAAATATTTCTATCATATATGAGTGTGCATAGGTAATGAATTAATATTGAAATATATTATAAAAAATGTCTTAATTTTATTTTATAACTATTTTGCCTTTTAGATTTTACCCCTTCCCTTATAATATGTATACCTATGCACAATTTGTTTTTGTACCAACGACAAGTTAATGATCAGTATGTTATGAACTTTCGTTTCTTTCAAAACACGCTACATTTTTCGCGCTGACCTTGTTCAAAGCAGTGATGTATTACGTGATAAAATATTAAGTTTAATTTTGGAAAATTTACATAAACATAAAATAAATCTGTTATAGTAGGTAATTAAGTTACTACTTAGCAGCTACCTACGAATTAACATAGGCACCAAACCATTACATAGAAATATTGTAAATTTTTGTGATTTCAAAGAATTTTATTAAATTATAAATTTGAAGTACTTCTAAATAAAAATCGTGCTGTTGAGAATCTAATATTTGAACATTTATAAATAAAATTACAAGTTAATATTTTTCATCATTATTTTTTTGAAAATGATAATTTATAATCATTTTATTCTATTGAATTAGCGTCCAAGTATTTATAGTTTTGTTTTTACATCAGGTATATCAATCATAATTAATTAAACATTATCTTATGACATTACGAAAATCAATTACTGTATTTATAAGTACAATAATGTTACTGGATACAGTAATTAATAATCAACACGATTTAAGCACTACCTACCTATATATTATCTACTATATTCTTAATATATATGTTTTATGTTTATTACTTGATTTCTTGATAGAATGCATAGTGAATAATATAATGTTCATCTATTAGTTGATAAACATAGGTGTTTCAGTGTTTGTCCTAAATCACTAATATAAAATTCTAAAATTGAAAAAGAACTTAAGATCATGATAACTTGTTTTTATTTTTTATGATAAATAGTTCTTATTAATTATTTCTATATAAAACAAGATAGGATAACATGGATGCTGATTGTGAATTTATATTGCATATATACTTAATATCCTATATATAAACACTAAATTACTTCTACTTGGATAAAAAGATATTAATGTAACTAAAGATTTAAATAGTAAATTTAATTTAATACCTTTTCAAAGATAATATTGTAGAAACCGTTTATTTTTAGTATATTATAATATAATGAATGTTCTATATGCACCTAAATGTATAGAAGAATATAAATGATCATAAATACAGTATTTGCATAGTTATTAGTTAAATTAATTGATTCTAGTAAGAGTAATAACTAATTTAACATTAAAACTATCAACACTGCGGTTAAAATTATTCTAGTATTTATTTTTACAAACAAAAGAATACTCCATAAATTATATTGTAATAATTAAAGTTTGTAATTATAGAATCTGAATTATAATAGATATAATTTATACTACTCAATATTGAATATATATATTCATATTATATTAACAAAGAAATAATTTATAGTATATAAAATAAATGAAATTTACATTTAGATTAAAATTAATTAAATTCACTATTTATATTTTATGTATGTAAGCGTGATTGTTTAATTCATACAATTATTGTTAAAAATTAATTGTTGAATGCATTTGTATGTTCTTTCAAAATATTATTTATTAAGGATATCTAGTCTGGTTTGCTGCAATGGTCGTCCACTAAACCGGTATTAGTATATATTTGGGTGAAATGTTAAGTCTATAGCGATTATGTCACTGTATTATATACTTAACATAATATGAACTTTTGCTAACCGATGATCCATTATTTGTTTTATACTACGATTTAAATATAATTATCTATTATATTTAGGTCACCATTACTTTAGACACGGGTCTAGTCATATCACTAGCCATTAAATAACCTATCTACGACTTCTAGGTTAGGTTTCGACTTTCTTTTTATTATAGAAACGCGTCAAAATATAATATAATGTAATGAATTATGGGTACAATATACTCACTACAGCCGTGTAGCTAAATAGCCTATTCAGGACGCCGTGTGAACATAACTTCTAAATTGATTGTTATAAAATAGGTATATAAAATAAATCGTACATTTTAATGAAATACTGAGAGATGGACTTATTTATGACATTGTTTTACTTTCAGAACTGTATCGATTAAGTACGTGAAATTATCATCCGATAATATGATAATATCATATGATTCGGCATGTTGTAAATATTTATTATTATGTATATTGTAATAATAAGTATACATATTATATACATACTGCACTACTGTTGTAAGACATAGTATACCTTTTATCACTAGAAATGTCAGATGTCTTATTTATAAATGAGTAGGAACTATATAAGATTTAAAAAAATTGATAGTAAATGTAACTTTTTTATTAGATTCAACACCATAATATTATTAAGTATTTTATCCGTGAAAGTTTCATGATGAAACACAGTGAGTCATTTTGAATCATAGAACGGTCATGAGCTCAAAAGTTGAATATCATATATTGTATATTTTTTTTCATTATTTATTAATCCTAAACTTTTGTGGATCTCCTTTCTTAAAATATCGCCGAACGGTGATAAAGCGTTACATTTTGAATATTATTATTAGTTTATTATGTAATATATATCTACACAATAATAAATGTGCTAATAGTAATGCTGCATTTTATTTTTATTTTATGCATCAGCTTAAAAATAAGTAGAATATTACCTATCTCAACAAAATAATATTTAGTCAATAATTATATATATTTAATTATATTAATTTTTGTCCAATTGCACTAATATACCATTTTATGAACGGCGAATATGCGCCATAACTTGTGATTATTTGGACAATCAAGAAAAACTTCAATTAGTCTATTATTATTTATTTTTTATAAGTCGCACATTTCGATAGGGTTTTATTTAAATATAATATAATATAATGTATTATGAACATTGAACATTCTCTTTCATTGTCATCGATTATATTATATTTACATATTTCGAGCATATCATTAATACCTTTTTCCTTATTAATATTTTTGAAATATGGTAGCTATAGGTATATGTTATAAGAATTTAAAGAGCTTAAATCATATTAATTTATGTATATGGCTATTTTTGTTAAATAAACTTATAATAAAGAAATTTCTTAGAAATCTAGGATATTTAAGTTACTTTATATGTCATGTAAATATTTTAAACGTTAAATTATTCATTTTAATTAAGTATTCAAATTGTGCAGCAATATAAGCTTCGGAGTTCAGACAGAGCGTCGTAGATGATAGCAGATGAGTATATATATTATAATTTAGATTGGTATAAGCGAATATATATCATTTATTTACATTTTTGTACTCTTCAAATTTTATAGTAGGTAGTCTAATTAATATAATTCAATACATTCTCAAACAAATATAATATTAATATTACATGTTTTATTTGAATTTAGATATCTAATACTCTTTTCTAGCGTGTACGAGTTGGAAGTTTTGTTTGATATTAATAAAAAAACCACATAACAAATTTTAACTGTGCTAGAATGCTAGATATATGATTTGTGCTTTGAAAGATCTGATGATTACAATAATAGTATACCAAAATTAAACAGTTTATAGGTTTACACATACAGATATACAGATCTTAATAGTATAGTTACAATTGTTAAACGATAATAATTTGATACCTATTGTAGATTTTTAGGACTATAATAATTATATTATCAGGCATAAGAATATACACACATCAGATATTAATTTTCAATTTGTAATTTAAAAAGTTAAAAACACACGTTTTTTAGGTTTTTTTATAATTTATTCTGAAATATGGAGGTCATATCCATCACGTATTATATACACTGTAGTGATCAATGTATAGTAATCATTGTTTTTTCTGTATGTTTTGCACGATATGAAATTGACTGGCGTTTTTTAAACATTTAATTCCAAATAAAAATATATCCGAAATATAAATAAAAGATTATCGTTAAAACGATATGTTATTTGGTGTTGAGTCTATAGCCTTCATACTCCGCCACCGATAGCATTTATGTGGGTGCGCATACCTCATTTTTACCACAGTGTGGCCCGAGCCTTAGCTCAAGGTTCGAATTACGCGATAATTGTGTAATAATTATTGTATAATATATACCAATGCAGAAATAGTATAGTCTACGACAGCTTGAACTTCAGGATGTACAAATGTATGTTTAATTATTGTTTTGAAACTACACAACTAGATAACTATTGCAACAATAATACTTTATTAATGATAAATGACAAATGTATTTCTAAATTTCTAATACGTCTTATGTTATTTAACACAAATTATTTTAAACAAATGGTTGGTCAATATAGATACATATTTTTGTTAAATTTGTAACCTTATTTTATTATTAGATGTTTTCAATTTTTTTCTTACTATATTTTTATGCCAATATATGTTTGTACTATGGTTTATGTACACAAAAATATGTTGTCACATTGTTTATTATTTTTTTTTTTCATTTTCTCTGGATAGTTAGGAGGGCTAAAACAGTATATTACAATTTATGTTTTGCAATAAATCATATAAACAACTTCACTGTAAACCCGATGTTAAACTATTATACTTCTATACTCCACAATAAGCGTTCATTTAAATCGTAAATTATTAAATCAGTGCGAGTGTCAAGATGTTTTAATGACACCGACCAAAACGCAATAATTACGTGAAATGTGAATCAATTGCGTTTATAACTTGAGAAATTCATTTTTGTTTTCGTATAAGAATATAATATAAGAATAATATAAGTTTTATAACTTACTTTATAACGCTACTTATAAAATGCATACTTATACATATAATAAATAAAAATTAATGGTTCTATTAATTACTTCACTAGGTAGTGAATATTTTCTTTAGAAACTAAACTAATTATAAACAAATCCAATAACACAGAGAAGTTAAACTACGTATGTATATATTATAATAATATGATAGATGTGTTGAAAATTAATTGACTCCAGTTTTAGTATACATTTAAAATAAGTTCATAATGCACGGTATACGGATTTACGATAATATACGAGTATCTAAATATATCGATAAAAACGAAAAAAAATTACACCGATTTTTTTTATCAAGTCAACGGAAGCGATATTCTACGAAAAAGTGACTACTTATAAGTAAAATACTTGGAGCAATGTTGTATGAAATTTTCAACACAATTTACTCGAATCACAAATTATTATATTTCTAACACTACTAATAATACGAATTTCATTTTAATCCATGTATTGTATATAATATATACAATACAATATAAATAATATAATATCATAATGCTTTTAAGAATAGATATCTGAGCTCTATAATTTCTTCACCGTAATCGCTATTACTTAATACTGTTGTAATAAATACATTGTTGTGCTTAATTAATTACTCGGTGTTGTATTGCGATTAGCTATCCTGAAATATTTGACGTCTGAAAATGTCCAGTTAATTATTATAATTTATAAAATATGTTAAATACAACTGTAAAATATTGTAGTGTTTATTTACGAAATTTACAACAACATGAATGTACCATGTACGACAAATATAATGCTATGTATAGTAATAACTAATAAAAGTTAACAAATGTACATAAAACTAGCTTATATTAATTAAAAGTACTCCGTTTTCTACTGTTCCTAAAATGGCTATCGTAATTCTTAAGAAAAACCAAGTAAATATCATGGAAACTTATTTAATGCAAATATGTTTACAACATGTGTTGGCTTTTGATACTTCTTATATTATGCGCTTTATTAGTGCTTGTGCCAAAACTAAATTTCACATTTACACATTATTCGAAATGTACATGATCACAGCTTGTGTTATTATAACTAATACTAATTTAATTAAATACTAAAAATGAAAACTAATATTATATTCACATCAAAACTATGTTCTTATATTTAGTGTAAATAATAAGAATTAAAAAAACAATTGACAAAGAAGAGTATACAATTTTTTTATTCGTATTTCATTTTGCATAACAAGTAGGTATATACAATATTTTAACAGATTTAATTTCAAATTCTTCTTAAGTACATTTGCTAATTGCATTTTTGAAAATAATAATATATAATATTTCATTTTAACATCTGAATCGATCACAAGTGTAAAATCGTTTTCATTAAACACTATTATGAGTTAGTATTTAAATTTTGTCTTCATTAATAATTGATGCATTAAATATGTTGATTGAAAGCGCTAAATTTTTCAATCAATTAGGTACTTATTTTTATCATGCGTCCATTTCTCTGTGTAATATAATAAACTATGCATGTAATACATATCTGAGACAAAACCTTTTTAAATTGATACTTTTTTTTCTGAAATCGTAATTAGCTTATTAAATGTGTTTCTACAGTCTGCGTATATTATCATAATCTAATATAAATGAAATGCATAATATTTAAGTTATAAAGTTTTATGTACATTGAAAGTCTATATAGCTAATAAGTATATTTTTCATAATTTATATATAATAAAATCATACACATTAAAGCATTAAACATGTTGCACTAAAGTTTTGTCGAAATCACAAAAATAACAAAAATGTAATAATTATTTTATAATTATTTTTCACATTCGTACATCAGTATCAGTAATATGAATATAATATTATAAGTTTAACGATATATTATCTGACGAATTCCATAAAAAAAACTGATAATTTACTTTTTATAATTTTTCTAAAAAATTTGAAAAATAAACTATGATATTTATTTTTTATGAAAGGGATTGTAATATATTTTAAAACATATGGTTTACAATTACATATAATTAGGTAGGTACTTTGTAAATTGTAATAATATATTAATCGTTGAAATTTCATTAAATTTTATGTTTATCCTCATTTTTCAATTAGAAAAAAAAGTAATAAAAATAACTAGCATAGTATTTAATATTTATTAACGATTTTGGTAATTTAATAATTGAAATAATTACATTTAAATTATAAGTATAGTACGAGTACTTATATCAACATTTTAAATACTGTTATAATAGTATGTGTATGATGAAATATTTTTTTACACCTATAAACATTTGTAACGTTCCGGTAAGTTAACAGTAATAATAATTATGGTACCTTAAATAAAAATAAAAAAATATCAAAAAAATATTGGAACATGATAGTAATATTTATTCTGTAACTATTCGTGAGCTATAGTGTGCCAGACCTTTTGTCCACTTTGTAGTGACATGCAATCCGTTATTGTGTTATAATTGAAATATGCTAGACCGAAATCAATTGGCCCAGCAGTAGTTGTTTACTATTAGTTCAGCAAAGATGGTGTGTGATACGAAATCGGTAAGTATCGGTTGTCAATCGTTATAATAATAAATCTGTTTAGAAAACAGTATTTAATTTGTTGTTGTTTTCGTGTACGTCTGTGTGTAATAATAATGTTATCGCAGTGTGTTTTGTATACGATATATCATATAATATATGATATATATATATATTACACGGTTTAATGAAAGTGTATTTTAACAAATATAAAATTGTTAAATAAATGAAAAATTGAACGTTGAATTCCGCTGCCACTGTGGCTGCTGCCGTCGTCGTATAATATGGTATACAGTATACCGAGCACGATACACACGGGTTGTGTGTCAAAACATTATTTATGAGCATTATTATTATTATTATTATCATTATTGCTGCAGACCGCCACCTGCGCCGTTGACGATAGTATAATATATACAGTACTTTTGTATTGTTTCGGACCACTTGTTCCCGTCAATATATTATTGTTCGATGCCAAATAGCGACAATTTTCCTACTCGATTGTCTCGACTTAATTGGTTTGTTAATGAAACCGCGTGTAATTCAAAAACTGCATACAATTTAAACGAAACACGAAACAAAAAAAAAAAAAACAAAAAACGGTTTAAAATGAACGTAATTTATATTACCAGACGGCTAAACGTAAATGCAAAAGAAAATATTATATCATTAATACACGGCTATAACACGCAGTACACGGTGTGTACTAAATTGAAAATGTATAATATAATATTATTGGAAATATCTACTATACAGTATAAAAATGTTTGCGAGAAGAAGAGACTTAGTTTCGTGAGCCCATTGTAATTGTGATCGCATTGGACACTGGCCAATATAATATTAATAATTCACTCTAGAATTAGGTAGTCTAGATAATATTGATAAAGCATTAAATGATAATAACTAATCAATAGGTTACTTATTGATAGTCAATGCAGTGTTGTTATTATTTTTTCTTTTTGTATAATGTAGTAGAAAAAAAATAGGATTTTAAAGGTAAAATTGAATGCAGCTTAGGCAGGTCGGTGGTTGATAAATAAATATATTTGGCTCAATCCTTTCAAGTGGGACTTCACGTCATAGAGACGTCAGACGTATTAAGAGGCTAGATAACGGCTCTATACCGCGAGCTCTACCTAAATAAATGTGTCAATGACAACTATGTAGATACAAACATTTCTCAAGAACTTGTAATATGAACACTCATTATTTGGTACATACGTCTTTAGTGTTCTTGGTCATAAAATAATTACCTACCTATGGTTTATTTTAGAAATTGTATAGTCTTCAGTTTATTTTTAAAATTATTTTTATGACTAGAAGTTGTATTATTTTTTCTAGGTATTTTAATACGCTATAATAATGAAACATTATCAGATATCATCAATCTTTTTACTTAATTCCAAACCAATAGTTATAAAAATTAACAGCTTTTATAAACCATATGCTCATATGAAAACGATTGAAGCTTAAAATAATTTAGGTAACCATTTTTGAGCGATAATTAAACAGCGGGAGTAAGTCTGTTTATGGAAATATACATGGGTGTGTTAAGTGTTAACAATATTAATTATATTTTACCAAGTATGATGATATAAAAATGAAATTATTCATGATTTTTACGCAAAATTGAGATATGATAAATAATGTTCATGTGGATCCTTTAATTGACGAATAACAATGGATGATATAGTTGTAGTTTTTGGATTACCATTCTTCAATACATGACTGTAGTTTTAAGCTTGTGTGGTTTAATAAAAAAAAAATTAATAATAAAGTAAATATTATTTCAGATTTTCATTAAGTTTCTTTTTAATAAAATAAACTTTTTAGACTTAAGAATATTATGATAGCATAAATTTCAAATCTTTATACAGTGTATATACTATATAGTATATAGTATTTATATGTAACTTATCTTTATAAAAATTTTTTTTTTAGGTATACGAAAGAAAAGCTTTTAAAACAAGTATAGCTTTGCTAAAGAATTTAAAAGTTAATCAAAAGCACTTAAAGAATTACATTTTTTTCTACTGTTTAGCTGATTGGTTTTTATTTTTTATATAAATATACAACGAAGTAAAAAAATCTATCTCGAATAATGTACCTTATCTCATTACTATAAGTCGTAATTGTGGATTAGATTGTTTTAGATTTTAATTGTAGTTTATAGTGGAAATAGAATTAATCATTTTGGTGACTTATAAATGGTAATCGTATACGTTCGTACAATCGTACGAAAATCTTAGTAAAAGAAACTGTAAACTCTATAGTAACATGTAACAAGTAGAAACTATAATCTATAATATAAACTATAGTCTAACAAGTAACGAGTAGAACCTATAATCTATAATATAAACTATACTTTAACAAGTAACGAGTAGAACATATAATCTATAAAATAAACTATAGCGATTCACCAATCATATCGATCCCTCTTTTTCTTTAATATTTGAGTAATTCAAACTTTGATCTTTGGAATTTTTAAATATACTTTAAGACCATTTTTTTAAATTCATGATTTTATTTTGTACTACTTAGTGTGGACTCATATTAATCTACCAAAATGTATAGTTTTACAAATGGTCCAAGGTATATTATTAAACACTAGATTAAATCTTAAATATATTTTAGATTTTTGTAAAATAATTTTTAAGGAATTTTGTCCTTAATATAATCATTTTAATAGCTGATAAACTACATAGGTATTTACACTTTTAATTAGATGTAATAACAGAAACATAAAAAAAATTATTTTCTAAAATAATTTAAAATGTATATGGAGAAAATACTCCTTAATTAGTAGTCTCGTCTTCTTTATAATATACATGTCATACTTGCTACAGTATATATATATATATGTATTAACTTTAAATATCTATTTCCACAATGTGTCACGTTCCAAATAATAAGTGTAAGTGATATAAGATTGTTATGCCGAGAATGACAGAATAAAGAAACCTTTCAGTGAAGGCACTTTGGCAATTAGTTAATTATTTGTAATTATAATTATCACAATGCACATACAGTTATTAATTTTGATACCTGTTACAATATAGATAAAAAAAAATATTGGATGCGTAAGTGTATTGCAATATAGTACTAGGGCCAAATAGAAATTCTTCATGCCATAAACTAATAACTATTGTCCCGATAATAAAAAAAATGAAATATTTAAAATAATCGAATGTAAACAATTTAATCGCAAGCTAATAAAACAATAACCATGTATTTGATGATTATAAATAATTATAATAATAGTTACCTATCATTTATCAACTATCAGCTAGAACTTACTAGACCCTAGTTTCCAGCCACTTGTATAGAATTTTTTGTAATAATTAACGTACAAATTCATGCTTATTTACACAGAACTAAATGCGTAATTAAACTGTTACGACTTCTCTATTTAAAGTGCTGTTTTGTTGATCTGTAGATTTAAACGTGATTATTTTATTTCATATAATATTATACTCTCTGACCTTTGTATGCAACTTTTATCGTACGAAACAATATTACGTCATAATAATGTCATTTAGTATTGCAATTATACAATATTATAATATCTATTATTAGTTATAAGCGTTTTCAAAATTAAATTAGTTTTGTATTTCTCGGTAAAATATTTGGTATATTATGTTTTATGCTAACGAGTTAAAATTATTAAAACATTTGTTGCGGTTTGTGCATATCGTATTATTATTGTTACGATAAAACAGCCGTTATTATATTATATATTTTTGAACGAAAGGGCGCCCGTTACCGAGTCGATTTCGACTGTTTCGGCACACTCGAGAGTATAATGCACAGGCGATTTCCCCAAAGTCGAAAACAATATTTTTATCCGGCGGCGGCGGTGTCCGTTTTGACAAGCTTGCCGCTGCACGCCACCCCGCTCGATCTATACGCGCGGCGGCCACCGCCGACACCGTCGCCGTAATCGATACTCGCGGAAACGACGACGCCGTCGCCGCCGCCGCCTCCGCCGCGTACAAGAGTATATTATATTTCGCGCTTAGAATTGAATTTCTGTTCGTCATATTAATATTATTATTACACAGCTGGGCGGCGAGGTGACCACTCGTGTTTATCGTGTGTGTGTCGGTATTCTATTATAGTATTATACAGGTATGTGTGGTATATGTGTGGTATACGTGTGGTAGGTATAAAATTGAGTGCGTGTACGATTCAAAGAGAAAGACGACGGAAAACCCAAGAAAAACAACAAAATATAATATAAGAATGAAACGAACTACGTTTTTCGAGTGCGCTCTCGAAAACTCGCGTTATTATTATATTACCTTTTTCAATCGCAATATTATATTGAAACTATATACACATAATGTAATATTATCACCACCGTACATAAGTACGGTTTTGTGTGTATTACTACGACGTGTGTGTGTGTGCAATGTACATATAATGTGTATATTTAATACGGATAATTGAGTTAGAGTAAGAGCGATCTCTCACGTCAGCCGCGGTTATAATAATATCTACTTATATATTATTATTGTAAACACAGCACGTATATAGAGTATGTGTGTTACGATATATTATTATATAAATATGTATAACGCGTAAAACACACGCGTATATTATGAACATAATATAGGTACATACCTCGAAACACTCGAGTACAAAGTACCTATATGTTGGTTATAATCAATGGTCGTATATTATATTAAATACTAAAAAAATACAAAAAAATATAAATATGCGCGTTGGATCTAATACGAGCACACGAATAAGTAACGGCGGTATAAGTTGCCCGTGTAAGCAGGCCTTATTCTGATGGGAATGTAGAATCCAAATTGGGTAGTAGGAAAAATCAAAAGGACAGTCGATTCTATGAATATGCGGGCACCTTACAAAAATATATATAATTTTCCTTATATACAACGATTTAGTTACTGTACTGAATGTTTGAAATTTGTGTGATTTAGAAACTCGACCTAGTACTTAATAAGTAATAATTATGCGAGTTTATTACAGTCTTTGGTATTTTGACGATCGATTAATCTCTATCAAATAGAATTAATACGAATTACGATTAGGTACTGTCTTTATGGTACTTGGCTAAGCTTATCGCGACCATATAGTAGACCATTTGAAAAAAAAAATATTTTTCCACACTAAGAAAATATCTGAGATAATATTGAGGGAAAGAGATGAGTTTTATAATCAAAAAATAAATTTCATAAAGCAAACTTTTCAGTGTGTTCGGGCAGTATAGGTAAAACTCCTCGGAATATACGTACTCTTCGTGTGTTATCGCTTTTCACGTGTATACTATACCGCATGTGATAATAATATTATTATTATCGGGACGTGATGCATCATCATCATCATCATATACGTATATTGTATATATGGTAATATATTATTATAATTCTATGATCGGACTGCAATATAAACACGTGGCGACGATCCGAACGCGCATAAGTTATGATATTATCGATACGTGCTAATACCTCCACGTAGGTATGTAGAATGCATCTAAATCTAAAGTGTGTGTGTGTGTGTTGTATAGGTAATCGCGAGCCGCCAAAGGATTACAATGTATATGTATAATATTATTACCTACACATTGTTATTGTTGTATACTATCACGTCACACGCGAAATCGCATAATACGTGAATATAGATATTCGATATGTGTTTTGTGTGGCACCCGCGTGTATTGTACATAACCATAATAATATTATACGCGTTATGACGTCGGGGCCTCGTATGCGATAGGTCTATCTACACATAAATACTACGTAAATTATATACAGCACAGTGCCCGGTGCAGTTAAATACATATCGAACTGTATAATAATAGTACATCACGAATACAACCGTGTTTTGTACATATAATAATAACGATATAAAACATATTATAATATCGTCGTTGTTGTTTTGTACGAAAATAAAAAAATTCCTCGTTTTCTACGAATCGCTGTGTGAATGGCAACCACCCGCTATTATATATTTTAAAAATACGTATGATAAAAACCTGCACTGTCCATCATCGCGACGTAGGATTACACAATACGCGCAAATATTGATATACTGCAAATATTATACGTATACTCGCATCCTGCGGGGTACAGCACCGGTTAAGCCAAAAAAAATATAAAAGTATTATTTTTTCTAATATTCTATTTGTACAGTGAAACTGTAACAATGTTTTTGTTTATTTATTATTATTATTATAATTTTTTTTTTCAACTAAACGGAACATTAATATTTTTATTGGATTAAGTTATTTAAAAATGTTAACCTCCCGACCAACACCACGCCATCAAGCCAATAATTTCACCCGATTTCCGCATACGGCTATAAAAATAATTTTATAACTTTATATTATATAGTTTAAACCGCTATATATAATAAATACGTAACGTAACAGTAATAATACGGACGTTTAAGTGCTTAACCGACGGTTTAGGGGCGGTGGCGTTATAATCTCTTCCCGAGGTCGTTATTATTTAATACATATATATATATAATATATAATAACGAGAATAGATAATATAATAGCTAACGTCGGTGGTTTTTTTTTTTTGGTTTTTCCTTAATAAACTTAATAGCCGGGACGGAGGGTGTAAAATCGGTTATTGCGCCGACCGAGGCGTTTCGCGCGTGTTCTATACATATATATAAACTGACGCGTAGGTCGCACGGACGAGGAGGATTTATAATATAAGCAAACGACGTGCCGAGTATACATAATAGCATAATACGTAATATGTGTACACGCTATTATATTGTGCAATAGTGATTTATTATCTCGGTGTAATGTTCCACCGCCGCCTCCTCTTCGCTGTCAACGGCGGATAGATACGGCGGCGGTTAATGCGCGAGCTATATTATATGATCATAGAATTCCGGTCACAGGAATAATAATATAATGACAATGCGGCGCGATGTCATACGTTAAAAATATCGTGTACCCGAGCACGCCGCAGGGCGCAGATCGTCTATAAATATTAAGGGGGTAGTTTGAGTGCCGATCGAAATTTTCAGATCGCTGACTGCAGCAGGTCCGACGTCTACAGTCATTGTTAAAAACTATTATAAGTTAATACTATACGTCATTCTTTGTAGGCATTAATGCTTAAAAAAAAAAAAAAATCTTGCTTCGGAGTGTGAAATTGAAAAAAAATATATACATTAATTAATTAATCGAGAATCGATAGATGATTGATAGGTATTATGACCTGTAAGGATTAAAGAAGATATGAAATTCCATAATAATAATGCGTGTAAGTTTAATTTAAACTGTTTCAACATTTATGGGAAAAGTATACCGGTATTTTTTCAGTGTTATTATTACTATTATTTTGGCTCACGTAGTTTATGTATAGGTATCCCTACCAAAATTTAATCGTTAAAAAAATCTGAATTAAAGACTGTTTAATGAAAAAAGTCAGCCTGATGATATCTATATTGTGGCCAAATCTAATCTTTATATTTTAGTCCATAACCTTATTTCACTTCTACTTTCATAAGCGAAAATTCTCTTTTATATTTTCATTGCTAAATTCTTAAATAGTTTACTAGCAACCTACTACCATTACCAAGTGGTTTATGAAAACGATTTAACTCCAAAGAAAAGAAAAAGATTCAAGACTACCTCCCAAAAAGTTGGCCTATGAAAGAAAGGATATTTCAATTGTAGCCAAGTCTTTTTTATAGTTTATAAAAAGTATTTTGACTCAGAAAAATAAAATATAGTACACTTGGAATATCTGTGCCAGGTGTAGACAACGCACAAGAGGTCAATTCAGAAGTTGGCCAAGTTTTAAAATAAAAAAAAAACATTGTTGTCCATGAAAGTATTGGAGTGAAATCAAGCTATATAGGTACTATAGAAAACGTAGACTTGGCTACATTGTACCACTATTTTGATTCGCTGGCTTATTTTCTAAGTGGTCTTTAACTTGGTCTTTTTTAATGGTTAGGTTTTTGACGGAGATATCATTACATTACGTTGAGTTCAGCATCATGGGCGTTGTATTTATTTTTTACGAAGCACTGAAAGAATTACGTCCAGCTTAGCTGAAAACAATATCAAATATTAAACTTAAATACCTATGGACACAATATTAAAATGATTACTTTTATGATTTACAACATCTTAATTCTAGGCATATTTTTTATGTAAACACATACACTACTACCAATCTGATCGACAATGGATTTACGTCGACTTTTGAATATTTGTTGAATTGATCTGCAGCTTTTTGTGTTTACATAAAAAATATATTCAACATTAAGAAGTGGTAAATCATAAAAATGATCATTCCTAAGGGTTTATATTAAATATTTTGACCGAAATAAAGTGGAAAACGATAAAAAGTTTGAAGTTAGATTTATTTGAACTCGAATGGAGTTGGGTAATACAGCTAATATTGAATACAAGTATCTTAGGTGACGATGAAATCTCCTCTCATTTTCTTACAAGTCTTATTAATTGTTTATTTTTTGTTTACTATAGTAAATTATTATTATTTAATGCATTTATAGAACTCTTCTCCCTAAAACAACACTAAGAAAATTGTAATTTTCAGATTTTTGTTTTTATTTACAACTATATGAATGTGACCAATCTATTTATACCAAGTATCACATTGTTACCTAAACGAAAAGTACCTTATAAATTTAATGACAAGTGACTAGTGAGTGAGTTATTTAGTAACAAAGATGTAACTTTGAAAGTATCTTACGTTGAAATGGCTTAATATCATGGTTTATTTTATTTTTTTTTTTTACATTGCCCCAAGATATTTTGGTTGTTAAATGTTTCAAACTTCAAAAGCCAAAAAAGTAAGCAAAGCTACGAGGTAGAAGAAGTTGGGCGAATTTGTTCGTCTGAAAAAATATTACACGGAATGCTTTTTAACTTTGCATGGCCTTATGTCTTGCGCTCATATATTATATATTAATTATTAAAAAAAAAAAAAAAAAAAAAATACTGTCGTAAACTGAAAATAAGTATATCAAAATGAATTATTCGAAACAATATTACAATAAACAGTGTACAGTCGTTCTCGGATCCATGACTGTAGTTCAAGTTTTTAGGGTTTTCAAATATTCAAGGCGGTAAGCACCCTTAGAACTTCATTGAGCCCATGATATTATACATATACATCACTGCACCCGCTCTGAGTCGACCCGTGTGGAGCGGGTAACCAGGATTATACACATATTATCATATGGTAGGCATAGCGCCCCTAGTGGCGGTCAAACGATTTTATCATTAAGGAATGGATGTGGAATTTTCTCATTCTCAATACATGACATATTTGTCTGAAAATCATTAAACTTACCAACTGTAAAGTTACACAACTGTTATAGCTATTGCGAGATATTTTAGGCATAATATTGCGAAGTACAGTACTCTACTACACAACTATAGTACTGGTAACTACACTAAATAATTCATTAAAACATTTCCAATCAATACTTAATAGTTGTTATTTGTGTTTTCTAACGAAAAAAAAACACCAAATTATTTCAAACTTAACACGGTTATTGAAAATCGTTAATCAAAACGTAAACGGAGAGTACTGTATAATTGTACTAACTAGCAGTTGTTGCAGCGTTCGTATCTAAACATATATTGTCTACGATAATCGTGGAAACGCCGCCGCGGAACGCCAATTACGGCGTTATACCATCAATTACTTATACGATTGAAATCGCAATATGTTAAATATCGCGTTACGAGATTATCGTTGGGAATTTATCTGATGAAGTGTTTAAAATTATTAATCACTCGACTAAAAGGTCACGGGGGGGGGATCGATATATACTACTACCACAACATCCCTCTCTCGTTTGTCCACTTCTGAGCGACCCCCCCCCCCCACCGATCGTGACCGGTGGGGGGGAGGGTTGTGAACTTTCGTAAAAAAACGGTCTCGCGTTACTTGCGCGAAACCCGTGTACACACGTGGTGGCGGCGGTGGCCAGATGGGGAATTTGCGGCGCGCAGAAGACGAGCGGAGGGGTGGCGCTAGCGGCGGCGGCGGAGGAGAGAGCGACACGACGCTCGGCGACGTCGAAATTTTGGGGAGTGTTCGTAGCCACACACACAGCAGCAAAGCGTTAGGGGGGTTAATCGATGTCGGAGGGCACACATCGCCGCGGAAATCCCTACGCGACGGCGCTTTTGCGAAACTCGCGCGCCGTTAAACGCGAATATTCGACGCGCACGGGCCAACGGCGGGCTGTCGCGTGACCCGTACGGACGCGCGGACCGGCCGGCAGAGCGCGACGCCGCCGGAGCGGCGCTATCGATTTTTTCGCGTTCGCCGCCGCCGCCGCCGACACTCACACACACACACGTAAGCGCGCCGTATTATACGACGTGCAAGAGTAGTCGCTCTCGACCCCCGGGGAAAACCCCGACGACGGCGGCCAGCCCCGGGCAGTGAATTAAAATTCGTACAGCAGTCGTATACCGTGGTAGGAGGTATAGTCGGCGGTGGCGCGCGCGTTCCGTTCCGGGTCGTCTTCGCGCGACCGGGCGGGTTACCGCGGTAGGGATGAGGCGGCGGCGGCGGCGGCGGTGCGCTCGCCCCGAAATTTATTGCGTTTTTCCTCGTACGATATTATCGTCGTCATTACGACGTGTACGCGCGGCGGGGTTAATATGCAAATCCAGCTGTTTAGCGAATATTATTACTATTATTATAATAATAATGATTAAAACAATAACGACTAATATAAATAATAGCTGCGGTAACGGTAATAACGACAATAACGATAATGTCGTGTTTGTACAATAATAATAATAATATATATTTATACACTACGACGATTAGCCTCGGTCGTCGTCTGTGGCCCGAGGGCGGTACGAACGTACGTTTTGTGTGTGTGTGTGTGTGCGGATAAGACCGAGTGGTGTGGTGGGACCGGACGAAGTGGCCCGGAATTTAGGGGGGTAGCGTGTAGGGGGTAAGGGGGAAGTTTTCTGCCGGGACCGATCGGACGAGCTGCGCGTACCACCCGACGACGTTTTATATAGTGTTCTGCGTATGGGGGCGTGGGGGGGGGGCAGAAACGGTCCCCGGGACGATAGGGATAATAAAATGTTTTATTGCTCCCCCCCACCCCCGACAAACGCCATCGTGAGGTGGTTAGCGGTGACGAAGGGTGGAAGAAATATATGCGCTGGTGTACTAGATTTGCCTATCCGAAACGCCTTCCATCGTATCCAGACATACCTCCTAAATAATATCAGCTAATCTATATATAATAATAATAATAATAATCTACGTCACGGATGTACACACACATAATTTGTATTATTATGACGTATACAATAGCGACTATACGTCAAACCATAAATACTATATTATTATTGTTGTAATAATTTTACAATAGTAGGTAATGGTAATTATTATTATTATTATTATTATTATTGCGAAACGTTTTGAACGGAATAGTCATTGAATTGCGTGGGCCAATGCTGTTACGGATTTTGCATCATATAATATATACACTGTTCACGTTATTCTCGTTCCTGTATGTGTATTTGCGCGTGTTTGCTATAAGGTTTACAGTGAGTTGGGTTTATTCCGTTGTGAAAATTTGACAACACACAACGTGAACTCTGTTTGTCTACAATGTATTATTATAATATTATTATTGGAACACTTTACTAAATATACAAACGATCGCGGAAACGATTTAAATGGTTTTGTATAATAATTATTTGTTTGAACTCGTCCAAATGCTATACCGCTGCCTGCTCTGCACGCCGCAAGCGTTCGTCCTTTGTGCCGATGACAATCTATATCAACACGAATAGATATACTAATTGAATTAAATGAAATATATTCCAACGTATATAATACAATATACCTACATATACTTAACCTATTATATTGATTCATTGTATTATTAGTCATTTATACGCCTCCCTCCTCACACACACACACGACACACACCCCGTATATATATATACGACTCGATGTATGTATGTGTTCTAACAGTTGTGTGTTTTTCGCTTACCCACACTATTGCTATTTAACATTATAAGTATGCCGTGTGGATTATTGTTTTCCTTTAATTTAATTACATCTAAAGGCGTGGTAGACCTTCATGGTCGACAAGGCAAAGCTTAATTTATAATCATATGAATCCTTCCAGTCTCCTGAATACGGTCTTAGATTATTCCCAGATAATAATTATTGTTGACTTCATTTTTTTTTCTCTTTTCACAAATCGTGAACCACATTCCTCCGAATTAATATTCTAAATTTAGGTTACGGAAAATTTTTTTTTCAAAAATAAAGGTTTCAACATTCTGGTGATTGGCCTGTGTTTACAATATTTCCATAAAAGTTGTCATATTATTAAATAATGGTATTTTGATCTACGAACATTAATTTGATTGTTGCGTTACTATGGAATGTTAAAAAACTTAACCTAACCTATGTGAAAAAACAATATAATATCAAAGAATGAAATGCAACGATATTAGATTCAGAGCGGAGCAATAAATATATATATTTCAATATATTGGTTTTAAAATGGAGTTGTTTTGTAAACAAATTTTTTTTTAATGTCAACAAAATATTAATTGAATTTTCTTTATTATTTCGAACAATTCAATAACAAAACTTAAAGATCAATTTTTTTGATTTACATATAAATAATAATTATAATAATATATTATTATATATCATATTATATTATATTATTATTATAATATAATTATAGTTTAGAACTACAATTATATGTTGATGTATGATAATACTACAATATCTCTTCATAGACGTGAATATTATTATAATATAAAACAAATAATAATATTATAATAATATATTATTATTATTATTATTATTATTATTATTATTATCATTAATATTATTTTTAACGTTATATTTATGAATTATAATAAATTGGTTTTGTATAAAATTAAAATTATCTTCTTTACAAAATTGTTGGTTATTTTATTTTATTTACAATAATATAAACAAAACTAGCTATGTCATATTGTCATGTATGAAGATACCATTAATCATCTTTCAATAATTATTTTGATAAAATTTTGTAAGTATTTTTCCTATATTGTACCAATCAATCATTTTTCTGATTATAAAATTGAATTGTTTTCAATTCAATTCAATTTTCTAAATAAATTTAAAATAATGTAGGTACCTGACTAGTACAAAAAAAATGTATAAATAAAAATGTACATAAAAGCTAAAAAGACTTTGATGTCGTGATCTGCATATCTAAAAAAAAATGTAGATTATTATAACATAGAACTACTTTTTCATGACAAAGTACCTTCTTTGGGAGCCCTATTCACTCTTATTTTCATGTTATTTATTTTACCTATCAAGGTTGTTTTTAAATTTCTGTAACAGATAGCTTAATAATGTTTAAAAAAATGCACCTATTAAATTATATAATACACAAACATATATTATATGCATTATCATAAAATTAGAAAATAAGAAATTATCCTCATAAATATTTTAATAGTTTCATAGTTTTTGAAATTCAATTTATTTTTAAACATTATATTTTAACAAAACTTTATGCACTCAAATAAATTATTTAAAAATATATTTCTACTAGGTAAAAGTATCTGAGAGATTTATATTCATATTAAATACATACTATATACATTTTCTGTGACAGTTACACTGTAGTGGCGTTACTTATAATATCGTGGTATACAGTAAAATTTAATTTGAAATATTTTTTTTTAGGTAAGACCTATGTTACTTTTTCCTTTGAACTATCATATTCATGTTTAAAATGTACCTATTTCAGTTCTTTGACCCCAAATCCCATGGCTCCTCGTTTTGAAAGATTTAGTTACACCATTGTGCATGCTTTCAAAAGAGTGTATTTTTTAAATAACAAGTATATGCCCAGGGTGTTACAAAAATATTAATAATAATAGAGATGTATCTAACAATTGTGTACGTTAAGAGACATTCTCAAAGTATAAAGATACACACATTTGTATACATTATATATTTATATGCAATTTGTAAGTTTATAACATATTATTTATACTAACATATCATACACAAACAAATATGAAAAGATAACAAAAAATCTAAAAAGTATGATGTGATGCATACAGTTATAGCATGCAGAGAGGTTATAAAGAGGTATAGGATACAATAAAAAAAGATATTTAATTTTTCAATTTATTTTTTAGCCCTTATAAATATAGCATTCATAAAATATGTAAAATTATAGAACCATAATTCCGAAGTACCATAGTTTTGGAATAGAATGACGAGTGAGCTATATTTGTTCACACATATACATATTTCGTTTACTAGTGAATTATTATACGTATTTATACGTATATACAGATAATTGCACATATTCGATATTTTTTTATGATTAAATAATTAAATTAATCGGAGTTGAGTTTTAAATTCACAATATGTTATAAAATATACAACACATAATTACTAAGAAAAACCATGTACAATAAATTGTTAGGTTTAGGTTTAAAATTTATTATATAATATATATAATTATATAATTGTAGTATAATATATACATAATATATAAAATGTTTACAATGAAGTATTGAACTCGTTGTGGATAATCACGTGCCAGCTTTTAATAATTCTCAGATATAGGATGGCTTATAGAAGAAGCGTAAAAATATTTTATTATATAGTATGATATCTGTTCTATATCATACAGCTAAATAAATTTAACTTAATATATTAATTATTTAATTATTTTCTGATTCATTGTTTTTGTTCACGAAAATAAGAATGAATTTATTTAAATGTAAAATAATAAAAAAAAAATAGTACTTCAATTATAGTAAATGTTGACAAGACATTCTTTGAATACAAATTCAATGAGCATAACAATTCAAATAAAATACACACTATAAGACAATAATTCTATTATATTATATTCATAATAAAAAGTAATACCTACTGCACTCAGAGGAGTGATAAAAGTTATAGATATTATGATTATATTATACTATAGGTAGGTATTATACAGAGCATAAACATTACATACGTGTAAATTCATAAATAACAAAATAATTAATAACACTAAAATGTACACAGAAGTGTCTTTTACAAAGATTTACTAATTTAAATTAAATAATTCCGGATTTCAATACAACAATGAATTTTCAATTAACAAATCTTCTTAAAATACCTTTATATGATACAATAGTACATCAAAGATACTTAATATTATGTTTCAACTGCAGAAAGTGAATCAAAAATATGCACAAGAGTATTTTGTTGGCTTTGATTTATATAAATAATATTATAAATATATATTTATATATGGCACGTATTATTTGTGCTAACGAGTAACGACTAAAATGAAAATTTAACGAAATAATAATTTATGACATATATATATATAATATTATTTATGATGAATAAACTATAACAAATTGCACAAACAGTGAAACCTTTGTATAATTTATGCTTAACGAAAATCTCTTTTGTGCGCTTTCGAGAAAAAAATTCACTTTAAATATTTATTCATCTATATAAAGTCTATAGGTACGTTTAACATTCATATGAAAAAACAGATTCTATACAATGTGAAAGAAAAATCGTTTTCATGAAATATTTATGAAAAAAAGAATCATTTACTCGAAGTTATATGATATAAAACGATATAAATAACTCCGGTGAAAAATATACTGCTTTTTTATATAAATGAAACACATTATATTAAAATCATTTTCGAAATGTTAACGATATTATTAATTATAAAATATTATTTGACACAGTATTTTCTAGTTTCTGCAATCGATTAACTGCAGTGTCATTAAGCCGCACTCTGCGGTCGTATGCATACACTTTTGAGTATAATCATTTATTATTAAAGTAAGCTTAATACAATTAAAAAAAAAAAAAAACAGTAAAATAGTCATATTCTATTCATTCTTGGTAAACTATAAGACACATTAATATATAACTTTATGCTTCTATTTCATGTTAGGTTGACAACAGTTTGAATGAAATATCCCAATTTCGATAATTACGTAGGTACAACATCACGATAAATTCGCAAATCTCTACTATGTTTAAATTGAGTAAAAGGTGTGTCGACGATACAATAACTGAAATGTAAAATATTATAAAGTCATTGGATTGTAAACTTTAGACAAAACATAAAAATTCAAAACAACGCATAGTGTCACGACTCATGACTCGCACGTCACCACGTCAGTGCTGCCTATATTATGTAATTTACTCGATCAACTAGCGTGTTTGCATTTTTAATGTATACGCAGTATAATATTATCTATTATATTTATATGTGTGTGTGTGTGTATTTATGTATATACCTATCTACACTTAAAATAAACGCTTTCTTTAAACATCAATTTAAGATTAATCTCCCGTTAGTAGTTCTAAGCACGAACATGCCGTATTATATAATATTTGTATAATATACCTAATAGTAATGTTTCATACTATAATACGAATATTATTATTATTTTTTTTTTTACGATAAATAACGCATTTTAAAGGAAGACAGGTTTTTTTTATAGATATTGGAAAAAAAAATGTTAAATATAATATTGTAATTGTCAACTGGTACAATTTGACGTTTTATGCTTATGAATATATTTCTATAAATAATGTATTTGAATTCATGATATATTGCGTTTTGCTGTTGTACACGAACGACAAAAAGAATATCCTAATATGAAAATCGAAATGAGTATTACACTCCTACGCCGATGTACCAGCCTAATGGCATCTACCTATTATTATTATTATTATTATTGGTATTGTTATTTATATCGAATGAATGACGAATGACAATTATTATTATACGAAGAACGAGTAAGATACATTTTTATTAGAATATATATACCTACAGCAGTGTGCCGATTGAATGCTTAATGTATACATATCTATAAAACGAAACAGTGCAAAAGTTTGAGTTCACCCTCAAACAAGATATATATCATCATTGTAAATTTAGACACAACCGCAATGATTGGTGTCATTCGTTTGAAAAGCAATCGCCTACACAATTACTATGAAACTCGTATATACAACAATATAAAACGAACTAATTTATCAACACTGTCTGTGTGTTGTAGTTTACCTTTTGAAATATACGTTTTAATAATATTTTATTGTTTTTTTTTTTTTTCGAAAATCGCTTGTACTCCACACTTAATATTACTCGTTATTTTATTATTTCTCGGAATATTATAATAATAGTGCGCCAGTTATTCTAGTTTAAGGGTAGGTATTCGTTTTGTACGAACAACTATTACTACTCATTAAATCTAACCCGAAAACTGTCTCTGACGACCTACCGTGGTAATATTCCAAAATTGCTGGTCGATAAAATAGTTTTCCATGTTTCTTGTTTCTATATTTTACATTTGTTACGAATCTCATTAAAACGCAGTGGTATTAATCGAATTTTAATGACACATAACGATTTATGGAGTATCTAATTCTAATTTTTTTTGCACGAATATATATTTTACAATAAACATTGAAGTTTTAGTCATACTTTGTAGTTTGTATTTTTTTTTTTTTTTGCTTTTTATAAAATACATACTACATTTTAGTAATTCCGCATATTGATTTAACCTTTTCCGAAGGTGTCGTTAAAATAAATAAAAACAAACGTGTATAGGTATAAACTTATGCTAAAGTAAAAAGAATTTACGCTGTTATAATTATATAATAATGTCGTGATATAAAATTAATTGCGTATTGCAGATTACGTTCATACGTTTTAATTAGACAATTAAAATCCAGCCGTTGTAAAATTGTTATAAATATTATGAATACGCATAGTGCAAACTCGTGTTACAAATTGTTACTGTAGGAATGCCCGTAGCCATATTATAATAATTTTATTATTTTCTGAGGAATGAAAATTCCAACTTTGCTCGAGACATATTTTAAACAATTCAGTATGTCTTATTATTTTTACCATCGCCTACGTCGCCGTCACGAGTCGTGCAGACTGGCAATATTCGTTGAATCTAATGAAATATTTTAGAATAATATTTTGCAGAAAATTGATATTTAAAATAATATTGTGTTGTTATTAATGATTTCTGTTGAATTCTCACTACTATTCATGTAATGTTGTTAATAAAAACATTAAAAATATTGACATAATAATTTTTATTTGAAAAAATGATAGTTAAATAAATGACATTTAGCTTAAATATTATCTATTTATTAACCTTTATTTATAAAAATTAAATTAAATCATTATTATGAGATATTTATCATCGAACCTGGCTAATTTTAGATATAGTAAACCGTATTGTATATTAAACTTTAAAATCTTATTCGAAAACCATCCACGTTTCGAGTATAAATAATTATTGTACATCGGAATAATGTAAAATAATATACTTACAATGTGTATATGAGTTCAATACAATAATCGACTTTTTACTTTTCAATTGGTACTCGCGTCGAAATATAGGTATAGAATCAGTTCATTGAATAAGTCCGTATTTTTTATTTATTCATGATCATATTTTTAAGTGGCATAATATTTTAATTGGGGGAGTTCAATATAAATATGACAACTACTAAAATTTACTTAAATATTATATGAATATAAGTACGAAATATGATTACGTTCTGACAAACGATTTTTGTATATAACTCAAAATACAACAGTCGTTATTTAACAAATACACACATACCTTACATTGTATTATATACATAAATATATAGCCAGTACTAACAAGCTACAGCGCGTTAGTTCAGTTCACGAAATATCAAAAGTTTATTGGAAACGTTTCTTGTATTTTACTTTTACTGTTCACTGTGAGCAATTTGCGATATATACCATTTCAAACTCTGAAAATAACATAGCATATTTATTATAATACATAAATGTGTGTGAGTCAGTGAGCACGTGTGTATAAAATATATCGACTTTGTGTATGAGTATTGCGTATCGTGTGTATCTGTGTGTTATTATTTATTATACTAGCATTTTATATACTTTTTTTTTATGTTTATTCGATGGTATTTCAGTTGGCATTTCCTGAAAAATGTCATTTTTGATAGCCATAACTTTTTACATATTGTTACTTTTGATAAATAATATTAATCGAAAAAATCAATTTACTTGAATGTATTTTTATTTTATATGATAAGTATAATAATTTATCGTTAGTCGTTGGATTTGAAACATCAAGTTCAAATCTGTATTTCCTACTTTTAAAAGTTGTACAGTATAGAGAAGTTCCTATTTATTAAATTATTTTTCAAATTTATTCTTTGTTTTAAATTTATATTTTAGTAGAACTATGATAACTGAACAGTTAAATAATATAACAATGATTATACTCATTTTATATACATAAATTGAATTTGTAAAAAACGATAAAATCATACAAAACAAATATTAAACATAATATTTTAGTTTATTATTAGTGTATACATGAGTTAGTCATAATTATAGTAAAGAAGTTAGTAAAATTATCTATAAATACTCATTGTGTTTTATACGATGATAATTAAAACATAATTAAAACATTCGATGAAAAGATTAATTATAGAATAAAATAAGAAAATTGATTATTGAGAAATTATTATTTTACGCTTGAATACTAATCATATTTCGTCAAATTAAATTCTTTTAAATGAAATGCTAATAAAGAAAAAATACAAAAAATTGATCTTGGCTAAATATTCCTGTTTTTTCTTCATTTATTGGGTTTTCCGATTATTTTAAGAATTACTGGGAATTTTAAATTTTGATCTTTTAAAAATATAAGTTATATCCAATTTTCTATTCGAAAGCACCTTTAGAGTTAAAGGTCAAAGCATTTTTTCTACTATAAAATGTATGTACGCATATAAATAAAAACACACATTATTATAAAGATTTATGACTTCGCTCAGAATCTAAAATATTCAAACTATTTATAAATATAATTTTGCACGTTTTTTACAACCATGTATAGTGTATACATAAATATATATACATATAGGTAAATTCAGTGAGTTTTGTAGTTTAAATATAATAAGCATTTTAATTTTTAGATAAGAATCTAACATTTTAAACTAACAACTAATTTAATTGGACATTATATACCTAATTAACACTTAAACATAAGTATTTGTTTCAATCTTTTAAGTTAATCCAATTTACCTATATTACTTTGTATTATCCATAATATGATATTATTATGTATTATTATGTTATATATGTATATAGTGTATATTGTATAATGCATACTGTATGTACATTTTAATGTACTCTATCAACTTAAAAGCAATTTAATAATTATTACATTTTAACTTAAAATTGCCAGACGAGTATGATGCGTACGATATAATGAGGATGTACACTGAATACAATAAAATTAATTAACTGCCTTATTTTCAACAAACTATATATCCAGTGGTATAATTTACAATAATACAAACTAACATTTTAAACGTATTGCATATTTTACATTTGTATTCATAACTATGCGAATTACGTCACTGCATTATGCATAATACGTAGTGTTTTAACTTGTATAGATAGACTAAAATTTGTGATCATAATAAATAGCAATGAGATGCTAGAACATTTAGGGGTTGTAATAAAAAAACATAACTGTAAAACTATCATCAAACTAAAATTCAAAAAGACGCTATAAATATTAAAAAAAATCTAGTTTTATATGCCAGTAAAACGTAGTTTATTGGTTTTAAAAAACAATGGCAAACATTTTATATTTTTGTTAGAACATATACAATATACCTTTGAACATGAAAAACTAATTTATTCTATTCATATTTTTAAGGTTTATATTATATAATATTTTGTAAAAACTGACTAAATACTAAATTATCGCTATGTACTTTAAAATATAGATGGTTCGATTGATGAAAGGTTTGAGTGGTAATAGGTATTCTTTTTTTTTTTTTTTGTTATGCATATTTTATATATTTTGTACACTAAAGCTATAGCAACATAGAAATTAAAAATAAACATAGTTATACTTAAAAATACTTTGAAAATAGATAGATTCCACTCTAAGGTAAAGAGAGGAGGGTAGATCCATCACTCGTCCATTCACTAAAATACACCACTATTCACCACCATGTCTATTGTATATTTGTACACCTAGGGTCACCAAAAAAAAAAAAAAAATAGTAAATGTTATATTTACCATATTTATATATTTTCGTATACAACACTGTACTAAAAGAAATATATATATATATATATAGCATGCGTAGTATAACAAAATGTTCCCAATACCTTTTTTGATTTCACTTTTTACTAGATTTTACTTTACTAAAGAATTTCTATAATAATAGTCTATCTGTAATTTAATTTTTAAATGATATCGGTCAGGTTTACGATATTTTAAGTTATCTATTTCATTACATCAGTGTAAAATAATGAATAGCAGTTTGAAGAACATATATAGATTTATTTATGTAGCAGTTGAATTGATGAAAACGATGTGATAACAAAAACTGTAGGTATGATACTGAAAATAATAAATATATTAAACAATTTTATAGTGATACAAAATTTTTATTATTATACATTTACAATTTCTTATTATTTCTTTAATTCTCGATGTATTAAATTGTTTTGTTATTGAACAAATAAAATATTCACATGTGATTTACTTTTTATACTTAAAAAAATAAAAAAATAAAATGTTCACCTCAAAAACATTTGTATTTGTATATTGATATAAACTACAAAATCGTAAAAGCAGTATTGGTTGTTTTCATATTTTAGACTTGTTTAAATATTTTAGTAAAACAAAATTTGTATACATATCATACGAAAGTGGACACATATATTTGGGTGTAGAATTAGCACTGAATTCGAATTGGGGAATCAGAATTAGTTTTGGTCGTATATTTTATGTTTTATTTGGATCAGTGTCCTCATAAAATCATAAATAAATATGTTTTCTTCGTGATGAAAAACAAAATGATAGAGAATGTATAATAAACATTCAGGGATGAATAGAATTACGCCACGTCATGCATTGTTGTGGTTGAAGCTATAAAAATGTACAGTACCTCGGCAAATTATTATTTTTTTATTGTTATTATTCATTATTATCATCGTTATCATATAAATTAAAACGCATGCATAATAATGTTATGTGATTGTGGGCATGGCAATTTATTCGCAATAACAAAGGTATACAATCAAAGGTCCGCTTTCACTTTCAAACCTAATTTTATTGACTTATGTTAACGACGAACGATCTCCTCCCACTGTATTATCTAAATATATTCAAATATTTAAGTTGTTATCATAATGAAAATGAAAATTTTTGGTTTTTAATTATAATAGTTGATAAATTGAATGTCCGGAATTGTTAATTTAACATAGGTACTATATAAGCACATAGCTATAGGCTAACTTGGTTAATTTAATCCCAAAACTTCTACATTATTATTTAAGAGTAGGTATGCTTGATAATCTTAAAATTTAGAAAAATATGTCTATTTTATAATATTTTATAAAGAAGTATAATATAATTAATTTAATTAGTTCATATTTTATAAATTAATAGTTTTTAAGTAGGTATAGCCAACATGATATGAGAAGTGTACATTATTAATTTTTAAATTATGAAAACATCTGCGTTAGTAATCGTTTACCTCGGAAAAAATATGCGAACTTAGTTACACTTAAATTAAGAGAATAACGTATTCAATTTTTTAAAGTAAAATATTAATAAATATCGATTTTATTAAACTTTAAACGCAATTCATTATAAATTTAAGGAATATTCATCCCATATAATTTATTTAGTAATAAACTATGTGTTTTAAAGTTTTGAACTTTCATTATTATTAGGTAGGTACTCTGTTATATATATATATACCTATAATGGTCCCGTATTAGTGAAAATCAATCTATTAAAACGTGTAAGAAATTGATGAAGAAGGATTAGTGATATTAAATAATGTAGTTTATGGTGAGATTGATGGATTAAATATTTACTGTCTATATGAATCAACTATATAATATGAACACTATAGCCGTTTAACTTTTTGTGACTATAAAATGTATTTAAAAAAATGTAACATCGCACCATATCGGTTTCCTATAAACTAAAAATACATTTTAAAAAATGGGTCAACGATTTTATATTTCATATTGTTAATATTTTTAAACGGAAATAATAAATACATAATATCAATATAAAACGGAAATTTGATTTTTTATTTGTTGCTTTTTCAGCTGAACTAAAAGACCTACTACATTGGCCATTCATATTCAGTACATGGATATAAATTATAATCATAAAATATGATATATATTTGTATACGTCGTTTGCATTTAAATAGGACATTTAAAATACCCATATAAATTGAAAAATCGTAATATAAATAACAAGTTTATCATAAATATAAATTGATCAACTTTAACAATAGAAAACTTATTGTGCATTTTTCAAATTATTATGAAATAATAATGAAGAAAAGCATAATATAGATAACGAATCGACGTCTCCAGTTTATTTATAAGTTTTTCATCTCTAATAGGTGTTTATGATTAAATGAAATACCTACCATAAAAATCATAAAATATTGGTGCACCATACATCGAATACATACGTGGTTTGTATATGATTTAGTGTAAAAACTAAAAACGTAACGTTGTTCAAGGTTGTTTTTCAAAATACAGGAAACATGGAGCAAATTGAATCAATCGGGGCAATATATCGACATACAAACACACACACACACACACACACACACACACACACACACACACACACACACACACACACACACACACACACACACACACACACACACACACACACACACACACACATACACATACACATACACACATGTCGCTTTTGAACTGTTAACGGAAATGAAACAATACACGTCATACTTCATATAATAAATAAGTCTCTAAATTAATTTAATAAATTACAGTAGAAAATGTTACTGTAATTTTGTGTCATAATTTTTAATCAATAAAATTTATTAAGGATATCATATAAAACAGACTGCTAAGTAAAATATGAAAGTACACGTACCTAGTCAAATAATATATTATTTGCTTATTTTTTTTTTATGAAAATTGAAATGTCATTTTCTGGCTAAAATGATTATTACATTTGCATAGGAAATTCGAATATTCCTATAGCTGCTATATTTAATATTTGAATATAATTTAAATTCAACTTGATGATAACGCTTTATGTAATCTAGCTTAAGACAAACTTTGTTTTCAAATTTATGTATAATAAAACTATAACGCAGATAACATTTCTTATTAGATACCTACATTATATATTTTAGCCGGATATGACAACTGCATTTGGTTTGTATAGTCGCCACTGAAAAAATAAAATGTATAAACTATAATATAATATTGTATATTGTCCGTTTGGATAGGAGGAATAAAATAGTCTGTTTTAACCACGGTCATTGCATTATATTAGTATGTATTCAGCGAAAACAAAAGAAAAAACCGAAACAATAACATTTGTGTCAACACAAAATTTACGCACATTTCGGTGTAATGGAAACCATATATACACACGAATTGTGTCTTATCGTACTTCCGATCCATCTTAAACGGGAACTTGCTTATATAAACGCGTATGCGCACCATATATTGTTTATGAGCGAACTTAATAATGGATTTAATAAAATGTCACGCTCTAATATAATACCATTTTTAAACATAATAATATACAATTTTTATAATATTGCAGTGCGCATTTTACCGCAGTACGCGATGGTTTCCATTCGCTATCAATCTTGGTTTACCAATGAAATCAAAGGTGGATTCGGAATAACTAATGGGGATAAAAGAAAGTCATGATAAGGAATCGTCGATACATTCAAAATAATATATGGGTACATACTTCTTTAAACTTTCAAAGAGTATTTGATGGTATGAACTATGAAACGAAATATTTTTGGTCTAACTAAATTTCAATAAGTCTTATTCTGCTTTAATAACTTAAAAAAAAAATTAAATCTAGGTCAGGCCACACGCGGTAATTTACTGAACAATGCACGTACGGTTCAAATGAAATATACATGTAAAATGTTTTCAGTAAACTTTTATGTATATAGTGATGGGTCCACGTATATATTATAAAGCTCAAGTAATAATACAATATACTGTCGTTGAATTATATATCATTATATAACATTTGAGATCTCAATTTATTATGTTATTCAAATATTTAACTTGACTTTGTACATTTTTGAGAATAATAAATGTATACGTCTTACAAAATAATATACCGAATCGCTACTAAATATAATTTATTAATATAAGTACAAAATTACGAGATCGAACAAAATTACCACCTGTATAAAACAATAATCAATACTCTATTGCAGTCTAAACTCTAAAAATCACCTAAATTTTCTTTAGTTTTTTCTTTAAGTACAAATAAATAAATCCGTATCATAGGAAGACGTAGATACCGAATAAACTAAAAAATTAATACGTTCTTAATACGATTCACGAAAAATATTATTAATATCACTAAAAATCTACCGTGTTCGTATACATATGAAATATTCATATATCCTCTAGGTCATTGGATAATCCTATAAGTGCCTAAACTAATTTGAAATTGTAACAAAGGTAGGTTTATTAATTACCTATTAGGTCAGTAGGTTAATACATTTTTTATAAGCAATATATTCTCAGAAAACATATAACCAGGGTTTTATTCATTTGGGATTTATAGCAATTGTATATAGGTATGTATCAGATGTAAAGTTGAACATGGTAGAATAGAAGTGTCTGTAGAAAATAAGATTATATTTTAATATATGTATCTACAAAGAATCAGTGACACACAACCAATGGTGGATGGTTTTAGAGTTAAAAGCTAATAAATTTTAACTTTTAATCAAACCTAAGGGCATACAACTCCTTAAAAATAATTCAAGAAATACACAGTATTAAAAATTCTTAGAAAAAACAGAGAACGTGGATTTACCTTTAATTAGGTAATAGTCAAGTAACTCTAATATTTAAACTAACGAAACTAAAATTTCCATGTTATGATGTTATACCTACGTTTGTATAAGATGAGTGATTGAAACATTCTTTTAATGATGATACATTGGTAAAACATAGGATAAATTTAAAATTAAAAGTATTATTTTTAATTTATTATTATTTAAAAGCGGTTAGTAATGTATGTTACAAATTTACATTCTAAACACCAGTCAACATCATCAATCACAACTTATTATAAGGGACATACCTATACTAACACATAGGTATATTCAGTACTCCAGGGTAAAGTAATTATACAATATCTTAATATATCAACAATATTCTGAACAATATTCTGATTGTATATTATTTTTGAATATTTTAAAATAGCCACGAATAACTGTATAGTTTTCCATTTCAAATAACATTATTATATAATATATTATTACTATTTACTATTTTTATACATACTATATTATAATTCTTAGAAAATAAATCTAACAGTCGCGCTGCTGCAGAGAATACAAAATTTTATTTTGCATATTTTTTATAATTAATTAATAGACTATTAAGAAAAGTTGCATAAGAAAATTTAACTAGGTAATAAAAATTTAGTCCGTATTTTATTAACAAAATGTTTACTACATTTCTGTAATATTTTTTAAGAAAGATAAATATTCATTATTAATAATACCGAGAATGATTTTTTGTATTCACTCTTTAACATTTTTTTTTTAAGTGAAACTCACAAGTCTCTACCAATTTCTGTTCCTGGATAATACCTATACAACTAAGACATAATGTATATAAATAATAATATTATGTATAAAAGTATAGTATATATTATAATAATAAATATTTCTATTTGAAAAATAATTTTGATTGGTAATTAAAAACAATGTTTTTAGGAAAAAATATTTTTATTATTTTTAAGCAATTTACTAAAAACGTTTTTACTAACGGCACAATAAATAGGTATAATTTATTAAATATGTTTTAGACATTATTTGAGTATTAAAGTACTAAAAGTAGAAAATATACACTTATAAGTATTATATAATAGTATGATTTTGTTTAAAATACCCTTTTTGTACTATATTATAACATTATTATCTAAATAATTTGATCATCATTACTATGATCATTAATAATGATTAATCTAACCATCATTATTTTCTAAAAGTAGTAAAAGCTCAGTAAACTAATACTGTACAATATGAGTATGACGTATAATATGAATTTACAACCCCCATAATAACATCCTTATTAAGTCATAAATTATTTACGATATAATAAATTATGTATCAGTGCCTTCTATATATGATAAATAAATATTAATTTGCCATGCATTTAATCTATAAATTATCTATACGCTATTTGGTATCAAAATATTAAAATAAACTATTGTTAGACGTTATTCATTTTATCTCAGCGTAAGAAATGAAAATATTTTTTAATTTGTTTATTTTATATGATAATTATCAAATCGATAACAATTTAAATTTGTAGGTACCAGATAGTAATCATAAAATGTAACTTCAGACTTACAAGTTACAACTTTACATTTATATTTTTCCAGTTTTTAAAACCAAGATAATATAATATCTATATTCTATGTTAGTTATTAACCGTAAAACATTATATATTTTTAATCATATTCTCTTTTGAAAATTATATATATATATTTATTATGTTTACACTACATCTTTAATATATATGAGATAGGACACTATATTTTAGTAATATAAAAATCATTATTATTTATTACAGATAATAAATATAGTATTATTTTAGTATTTAACTTTCTTTATTCTTATATTATTCTTTGTATGGCCCAGGGATATAATTAAATGAACATAATTAAGTATTAAACATTAAAACAGATATTGAATATTATAAAAAAATGTCGCGTCATTGGCTAAAATTTAGTTAAAATGCATTATTGTGGAAACTTTGAATTTTAATTTAAAGATACAAATATTACATAGGTTTTCTTTATAACTTTATTGTTTTTGTTAAGTAGGAATGAAAACCATCATTAACAATGGATTAATATTTTTTAAATAAAAAACTTTAAACACATATTTAAAAAAAATGTAACCAAGGAAACTTGAACTTATTTTAATCATTAATCACCATTAAAACTTTTTCTAAATTATACAATATGTATTGTGTTGTAGTTCATGAATTCAAGGAGCTTAAAATAACTATTATGCTCATCCCTTTTTATTAATATTCTTCATTTAACGTTAAATATTAAAATTTATTTTATCAAACAATATTATAAATTTATTTATAACACACAGAACCAATTATATGATTCATTAGCTATAAATATATAGAAAAATAATATATATATATATTATAAATATGTATGTATAGAATAGCTTTTAATTATTTTCTTATGAAGTATAAGTAGAAGAAAATAATATTTATCCTCTTATACTTTAGATTCTGAGCGAAACGATGAATGCATTTTTTTCAACTGTTTTATAAAAGTAAAGCAGGATTTAAGTGATGATAAAAAAATTATAATATTAAAAAAAAAACAACTCTGTATTTATTTGCTTATTTAAATACAATATTTAGAATTTTTGGTTATCAATTTTACTCTTTATTAAAAAAAAATATTGTTTTTCAAACCATACAGCGTAAAATATTGAATATAAAGTTATTTTTAAGATATTTTATGTAAATTCCTTAAGAATAAATTTTTAAAAATTAATAACGTTGTTGACAGTTTTATTTTTGTTCATGACAATATATATACTTTTTATTTCATATTCCAAAGTAAAATATTTTGTTGATAGTGTCATTGTATATCAATCGTATTCATATATTGAACTATTTACAAATTTATAACATTAGTGCTACTACCTTGCAAATGTTAGTTTTAATAGACTCTCTGTTCATTTAAAATTTAAATACTTATAAAAAATCAACTAAGTACTTAGTCAGATCTAAATTTTTCTTTGGGGAATATTTATATATTTATAATTTATGTATGAATTTAAAAGTTTTTAAAACTTGAAAGAAATAACAACATTCGAAAACAGTGTTACTTAAATATAATTTTTCTTAAAAAACGTCGTCTTATAATGATTTTAAATCGTTTAAGAAAACATTTTCAAAAGCATAAATTATTCGAAAAAATGTTTGTGTAATGATAAAAAAATTTGGCTTTTGCACGTATAATATTAATATCATATATATATAGTTGCCAAAAAAAAAAAAAACACCGTGGATAAATCTATAATATACCACCGAAGAGGAGACCATCACTGTGTGAATACACAGTAAACACCACAAGACTTTATATATATTATCATGTGATATCATAAGCCATAAGGTTTTGCTAGAACGACCTTTCCCTCGATCCTCGTCCATTCTCGCCGTCAACCCAACAAGCGCACAACGATGACTATACGCTATAGCTAGGTACATATTATCATATACATATATTGTTACCCCGTCGTCGTTTGTGCACACACAATCTGCCCGAACAATAATCAGACTATACTGAATATAATATTATACATATATAATATATATATATACATATACATTTATATAGCTGGTATTATATACGCGTAATACACGTAAGTTTTTGTTATTTTTACCTCGTCGTGTGTGTGTTATACGACTTTGCCCCGATGACTCGCCCCGTTTTTTTTATAGGCGCACGTAATAAAATGTGTTATATACATCTTACACACATCCACACGCACACACGCTCGGAATGAACCTATATATTTATAATGCCTATACGTATGATCGACCTACATACACACTCGGGTCCGTATTTCCGTCGTGTATTTATTATATATATACCCATTATATATATATATATATATATATATATATATATAGAGCCCTGGCTGTGTAAGACGTCGAGCGTAATAAACCCTTGAGAGCTGAGACTTGCACCCACACACAGACACAAAGCTGATAAGATGAAAACGTGCATGATACACGTGTAGGTATGTGTGTGCGTATATGTAATGTAATCGCATTCTTTATGGCGACGGGAAACGGCGAAGAAAAAAAATCGTACAACTTCGCCGTGGTATATCGTATACATTATAAATATACGTACGTGGGGGACACACATTACTATTATATTCCTACAGGAAATGATTCGTTATAATACGCACATCCCCCCGCGATGAGAACTACGACTTCACGCTTCCACGATTGTGTGTCATCTCATTTTATATATTATACATCGTTACACATTATATTATTTCATTTGTTGACTTTTTATTTTTTTAACCACCACACGGTTAGTCATCGTTAGACGGTAATTATTCAAGGTCGGCCCAACCTCAAGATTAGACGACAGAATACAATAAACGTTTCGTCATCAGTCGCTACTGTATACAGGCTTTAGTAGGTAGGATATTACAATTATACAGCTATAATACGTGAATATACAGAGCGGTTCACCAAGCACTACATTTTTTCTTCATCAATAATGCAGCTATATTCAAAATCTGATTTTCGGATTATTTAAATTATAGATATATTAATTGAAGACCGTACTATCAAAATTTTGAGATATTTTGCACTACTTAGGGAGTGTCCTGTGGAAATTCAAATTTCGGCTATTCAAATAACAACCTCCCCCATTTTTACTGTGAGTTATTTAGTGGATACATTTTTTTTTGAAAATATCGATGTATTGAAATAAAGATTTGAACGAGTAATTTTTGTGTTTGACAAAAACCTGGTGAGAAAATTTGTTTCATTAGAACATTATTAACAATAAACTAATAAATTTTATTAAAACTATAATTCAAGAACTTTTAAAAATCTCGTATACCTACCTACGTAGAAAAAATTGGTTTACGATTCCACTCATCGCTAACACAAGACGGTTGTCTAAATTAGAACGGAAACGCCGAAAACGCCCTGTATATATATGTAATATATAAGATGGCTATTATTATTATATAAATAAAAACGTTTTTCGTCATCTAAAAATAATGATTTCAATGTGCATTGTTTTTTTTTTTTAATTTAATGATTGAACTCTTACGTGTTTTGGAAACAAAATCAAATACCTATTTCCTACCGGACGGAATAATTTTACTTACAGACGTGTGCCCTCTACAAAATCTAGTTATAAATATACCTTCAGGTATAATAGGTATACGTAAACGTATTATTGTTATTGTTTATTATATTATAAGTACATCGATTTCACTATAATAATAATAATATACCAATATGTAAATTGAATTAAATTAAACGCACATACAGATAGATCTACAAAAAAAAAAAAACTGATTTATGGAACAGGAGTATTAATATATTGAATATGTCATTTGCTCGTTTTCGCATAATACTAAACTAATATATTGGTTTCGACAAATAAATGGCTTGTTTCGTATCCTGTTTAATTATAAGTGTATATAGTCTGACATGACGTTACAGAAGAACATTAGGCAATATATTCAAAATATATTTCACGACAAAAAGATTTCTCTCTCAAAACGCCTATAATATTTTAACAAAAATTGACAGATGACAAGCAAAAATGACTTATTTATTAACATGCCTACCTATATATTGCTACAGTAAACAAATTATTGAGATTTTTCATAAAAATAATGTTGAATTCGTTATTTATTTGTTTTCATCGTTTAAAATATACTGCATGTCTGCATATTTATAATTTTTTAGTTTTACTTTACAAAAAAGATTAAAAAAATAAATACGTAATTATCAACTAATTCACCTAAAGTAAAAATAAGTAAAATAAAAGGTTAAAAAATATGAAAAAATGTAAACATAAAAATATAACATTATGATGTTCCGTTGTATAAAGTGTCAAATTGTTTTGTACACACATTTATTTTATAAGCTAAAAGTATTCTAATATTATTTTTTTTTAATTTAAAAATTATTTTAATATTTTATATCATGTTACTCAAACTCAAACTTAAGTCATTAATTATAAATAATTTTGATCTTAGGAACTAACGTCCTTGAAATACTTGTATATTTTTTAATTTCCTGTAAATTCTACAGATTCAGCAAGCTCTTTACATAAAGCATACATTGTTGTTATTTTTATATTTTTCAAGGAAATCCGTCTAAATCACGTTCGCACTTAAAAAGACCCAATTAATGCCAAATGTCATTAATAATAAAATTACGATTTACTAGTACCTAGATTGTTTTTAACACACTTGTTTTAAGGAATTCGCTCATTGAGTACATAACTTTTTAAATAACAATAAATACCTAAGTATCTAATTAAAATTGTAATTAAAAAAAAAATTATATTATTATATGAGTAGTTAATTGGACCACACACCTTTTAAATTAACTACCTACTATTTTTACTACAGCATGATTATGTTTAATGTGTATGCAACATTGTTCAAGTAAATAGTATTTATAAAATGTGTCTACTGTCAATCAATTAAAACACACACCTATTCTAATTTGGTTTAATAAAAAAAAAAATCAACGACATATTTTTAAGTAGGTACCTATCTATTAATATTTATAAAATATCAAATATAAAATTAACCGTTGTTTACCATTCCCGTGACTTTGGCCGAATGCCCACTCTAAATTTACTTGTTACGAAAAAATCTAACAATAATATTGAAATAATGGTAAAAGTATAATATAATAATACGATTAATCAAGTAATTTTGTTAGTGCAGAAATAACTAAAATCCTAAATTTCCCCTTTAAAAACGAATAGAGTTAATATTTTACAAATTGCATAAAGCCTCTTCAAATTAGATAATTTATTTTCTAATATTTAAATTATACTGCCAAAAACTTGTAATCGTTTTAAAATGCATATTGCTATAAATTCAAAACTAAAACTTTAACTTAATAGTTATACGTAGTTAAAATAAAAACTCCATGTACTTTTTAAGTAACATTATTTGATTTATAATTAAACCGATTGCTATAACTTACGTAAATAATTTAATTAAAAGAACGCCACACACACGCGTGTAGTACCCGTCTTACAAACATACAATATAGCGAATTTGTGTTGTTAGATTATAATATAATAGAGTGAATTTAATTATTATCAAATTTAAAGTTAAAAGCAATATTGTGTTATTTTGTTTTTTTGTTTACCATTTTTAAATTTTAAGCGATTTATCATAATGTAAAATATTAAAATTTAAAAATTCTCAAAACTTGCTTAGTAACAAAGAACTATCTATATAATAGAAGTAATATTATACTTACTATTCATTTTTATACAAGTCCAATTCACTTTAATATTAAAATTTAAAACACAGAATTAGGACTGTTGAACGAAATTTAGCTGTTTTCTGATAGTAAAACGGAAACAATATACGTGCAGCTGTGATGCCTTTTTAAATAAAATAAATTATAATCTTTTATTTTATAAGACTTGAAAATTGATTTTATCAAAAATCATTGTCATATTAAGGTTATATACCTAATACCTACCAAAATTTGGGTAGCATTTGTCATAAACTTATCATATTTCTCACATATTGCAGTCCGTAGACTAATGAAATGTAGATACCTACTATTTATTCAGTAATTAGTTTACACTAAATTGTAAACTGTCATTTTTATATTCTAAAACGATCCAGTTAATTCGTATGTGTATCATAAAATAAATATAACTAATAACCAAGGCACTAAACTTAATGCTATTGTTCATCTGTAATTTGTAATGAATATGGTATAACATAATAGATTATTTATAAATGAATTTGTTTTAAGGTACAGAGACATCAGTTATGAAGTTTTAATTATTTTCCATATTTTTATGGATTTATTTTACTTTTGGATTTTGTTATATTGTACTATGCTTTTTTCATGTCCTCTGTATAATAAATACATATTCAAAGTTAAATAATTTAAATTTCAATTGATTAATTAAACCAATTAGATAGTTCTTTTAAACCTTGAACATAAAATGATAATTAAATAATATAAAAAAATGACTTTTTTTCAAGCTCTTTAAATTGATTATATTAAGAATTTGTCTAGAGCACTATGCGATCACTTTCAAATTCATAGAATAATAAAATCTTTTCTTTTAATTTATACCTAAATAATCATACTTTTTGACTTTAATAGGCTATACATTATTACCTAACTATGATATATTTTTTTATTTGTTATTCTTATGCAACGCTTAAAAATGTAGTATTTAAAAAAAAAGTGTACACATATTATTAAACGTGAATAAAGTTACCTATATTTTTAGGGTCATATTTAAGTGTATATTTCAATCTTCTTTTAGTGTTACAACGTACAAGTTTCAAACCTTTTTTATGCTAATAAAAATACTGGTACTCTGAATTATCACGATACATTATATTAGTATAATAAATGGTAGTTTGTACTTATAAAATAACTATAAAACAGATTGCTTGTAAAGAAACTATATTATATTATATTACAATTTATAGTGTGATGATATTAGTCGTCTTTGAACACAAATTAACGTTATAATATCAATAAACTTATCATAGTATTAAAATTGTATAAATATTTAGTATTATATACTTATGATTTACCTATGTGTAAAATATTTATCGTGGTGAGAATTCGCAATTATAATACTTAGTTGTTAGAGTTGTTAGATGAAATGCACACCACCATCGCGTGGTTGCCTAAAGAAAATAGGCGTTTTTCTTACCTCATCTATACAGTCAACCATGAAAATTAATATATCATAATATTGTGTTTCGAATACGACTACGAGAAACGACAAGTTAAACGTGCAAATTAATCGAGTCTGCAAATTATTGTTATCGCCATTTACGCGTAGCATGGTTAAACTATATATCTATACATATATACGGTAAATACAATACCCGTCTTGGTTAGGCGACAAGGGTTGGTAGGTAGTTATAATAATAATAATATGTCAAACGAGACATAAGAAAGAGAAGGAATAATAAACCGTTTCCGTCATCGTCGTCGTCTTTATATGATATTATTGTCATTTGTCTTATACCAATGTACCTTTAAGGCGTAGTATTTTGTGTTTAACACATATTGATATATATATATATTGTAACTTAATAGTTCATCGAAAAATGAAAATTCATAAAAAGGTCCATTGATCAAATACACAACTAATCGAGACCTCGAGTATACCAATTGATCCAGTAAATTTTATTTTAGTTTGGTTTAAAATTCCACGTTGGTCGTTTTATATTAATTATAGATACTTTGTAGATCCCTTTATCTTCCAATATTATGATTCTGGCACGTTGCGTATACATTAGTGTTTCGTATTCACGTAATAGTGTATTCGTATATATATTTTGGTTCCTATTTAATAGTTTTATCACAATGCTTAAATATAGGTTTGGTATATATAGCTAAGGGTTGATTAGCAAATAATAGACTCGTATTAATATATTGCAAAATATTTATGATGCTCATAAGAATCGATGCTTTTTACTGGGTCGCTAATAACTTGACATACGTCAATAGTTCGTTTTATGAAGTAACAATTTAAATAAAAAGCAAGAAAGTTGAATGTAACAATTGTTAATGCGCACAAAAGTCTAAGGAAATGAAATTAAATGTAATTGTAATTTTGTCGATCATAAAACAAAAGAAAAAGTACTACAAATTATTTTATTTTGTAACTAAAATTATAATATTATGCACAATGAATTTAAAAAAAAAAAATACGATTTTTATTCGAAACTAAAAATTATTATTATTGACGAAAACTAAAAAGTGCTTTTAACGAATTATTTTTTGAGTTTTTGATTTATTAACGAGAGGAGACATTATTCCATCTTTTAATGAAATGTTTTTGATTAACTTTGTTCTATATCTGATGCGTATATAATATTATAATGTGCTATACGACAGCAGGCAGCGTTGTTGCAGTCGTCAGCTGGCACATCACCCCCATTTTAGCTGTGTTTTTGTGTGCTATACTTTGAAAATGCAAATGCGCAGTAAATAGAAATAAATAATTATATATTCCAAGTAGGTGCATATCAAATTCTCTGAAAAAATAGTCTCTGTATGAATATTAACATTTTATGTGTTGTTGATTGTGAATTTTATACAATGCACTCGTTTGGCCATATGTGCAGTAGTCAAGTCTGTTTCTAATGTTGAATTTCGTTTTTTTCATAACACATCGTTAAACAGCAGTTGTGTTTTTTTGATTGCGTCCAATTATTACACAACGTATTAATACTTAAACGTAAACAATTTACGAATGATTAAGGTATAGGTCAAGTCTAAATAGTCTGCCATGATAAATAGATAAAGACGAGCATAACAACGTTTCACATGTAAAAAAACAAATGATAAACGCATTATTATTATTATTATAGCGTACCTATCATCATCATTACAATACCGATAGCGGCGATAAATAACATTTATCCACGTAAATTTTGAAACGTATATTCGTTAATAAATAACGATATTAGACGGCTTATGACAGCTTTCATCTCGTTTCGTTTAGGAGATAACTAAAAATAAACGCCACGCCCACGCTAAATTATTTCCCAGGAGTGTTTTCGTTTCATTCGCTAACACAGCACCGAAAAGACGTCTAAGTAGTACAAATACACGGATGAACAAGCAAATCTTCAGTGCATTTCCCTTTACCTATTAATCTCTTAAACTAACCTTTTATAAAAAGAAATGTCATCTCATTCTAGTTTCTATCCCCGACAAAATGCAATTTCAGGATTAGCGATATTAAATTACCTAATAAATAAGTAATTAAATGAGGTATTACAACAAACGGGTAACTTCCTCTCTTCACGTCATTCTTGTTTCTTGATAGTATTATTATAATATAAAATCATTATAGGTACTTAGGTACTTGTTGTACAGATTAATTTGTTTTAAATTTTAATAACAAAAAATTAGTAGGAAAATGTCACAGAGTGCTCTGATCTATCCGGTTATTCGTTTAATAATTCATACCTACCTATCCGTTAATTAACATTTTTTTTTTATTTATATATAAAATCTATCAACAGATATACTTCCAAGTCGTTGATAGTTTAGAAATTATTAGTTTTTCACGTTGAAAAATCCGTCTGGTGACTATCATGGCTGCATAAGGTACAATCGATATACATATTTTAATTAATTTTTAATTATTTTTTTTTCGAAAATCGAACTAAAGACATGTTGTTCAATTAACACATATTTTATCATATACCTATAAATAGGTTATAACGAACGTGACATTAGCGATTCGAACGTGGCATTCGAGATTATTTCTCCACGGGATGGATATACGTACAAACTATAATAAGTTAGAAAATGATATATTAAGTAGAATATCACATATGTTATCTTGGAGATCCCCCTATCGGCAATCGGACCAGTGCTGCAATATATTAATATCGACTTATCTGTGCAGATAAACGGCGCGCGCCGTTCGTTGTTCCCGGCAAATTGCATTTTAACGATATTATTACATCGCCGGGCATTTAATCGATTTAATAACATATAAGCGAATTTAATACTGATCGTGCATAGCATAACCACGTCGTAATCGGAAAAAATAAATAAATCAAATGCAAATACGCATTATTTGAACGCCTATATAATATGCATTTCTCATGAGTGTGTACACATCGAACGTACTATAATTCCACTGTATACGCGTATACAATGTATTATGTATATAAAGTGGTATTATTCACAGCGTATGCGTGTTATTATTATTGTTACTTATAATACATTGTAATGTTCAACAAATATCATATACTGGTTGAGCCGATAAACATTTTCCCGTATACGTTCCCGTACGTGGCTGCATAGTATACATACAGCATAATATACATTATTATAATGTACCGCATGCGTATAGTACGTAGGTACACAATAATATAATATATGTGACGACCAAACCATTAGAATTTCGTTGATTCCATAAAATATATCGGTACGTAAATATGTACACCGCTACAATGACTAACGATAATAGCAGTGTATACGGCGATGTCTTATACTATAGTATAAAATATAAATTGCAATGGGTTTTAATAACAGGATATTGCGCGTTATGCACGGACGTGAATTTTCGGAATATAATTTCTGTACACCATCTATACATAGGTAACTACACCGAAAACGACCCTCCGTTAAAAATTATTCAGGAATGGGACGCGAGCAAACAAATTCGTTCGGTAGATATACGATATAGTAATTAGTAAGTGAGAAATCATTACTCAAAACACTACAGTTTTTTTTCCGCCAAGTTGCAGACATCGTTATTTTGTAAAGCCCTGTGCTTTCCCTCGTTACTAGTTAAACGCCTGTGGCCTGCATTACAATTTGATGGTATACAGGATGTAACAGAGGGTAAAGTTGAATTGCATTTATTTTTGTCTAAATTTCTTCTCAAAAACGAGTTCTTACTAATTATTTTTCAAATTCAACAAATAGTCACAATTTCAAAAAACAATAATACATAAATATGTATTTATAACGTTTGTTTCTAAATTATTCAGGCCATGTGATTTCCGTGATTGTAACAATAAATCGATCAAAATACACACAAGAGCACGATTTTCAGCTAAAATTGAGTTTTATAAGTTTCTTGAAATGATCGGATCGAGTTATACGATTTCAACATTACTTTTTAAGAACCCGAGTGTATCGGTAATCGGTGAATTTAGTTTAGTGTAATTCGATAATCCCCGTAGCAGAAATCGCAGACGGATGTAATTAACTACCTATCTAAATAGTTAGATTTGATAGGCATCAATAAATTTAAAAAAAAATAACAATAAAGTTATAATGACTGTAGTTTTCTGATATTTATGGCTACACTCGTATAGTCGTATATATTGTTCATTTGTACCTAACCACAATTCGAATGATCGATAGAGAGTGGATGGTGACGAATAATATTGAACTTTGCAATTGGAATTGTATTAAAGCCATTTTTCTTTCGTACGTAGGTAGTAGGTATCAGTTATATAGGTACTATTGTGTCTTCGTATCGTAACACGAAAACTGTCATATCAGTATGTCGTTGTAAAATATGGATCGGTACGTGCAGTGGAAATCAGAGATATGAGTATTGTACAGGGCACATGGTATATTACAACAACATAAGTATGACGACTGAACATTTCTACATTTTTAATAAATTTACCAATTACTTCAAAATAAAATTGGTAAATTGGCTTTTCGTTTTAATAAACGAAAACTAAATCTATATGTTATCGATCGATTCAAATGATTTAAATTTTACAATCTTAATAAGCATTGTTGTATGGTTTATATTGTAGACGACCTGTAGTGGAAAATGCTATACTGTTAATTTAATATTATTTTTCGTTATCTTTATAAGACCGTATTGTCAAATTGGCTATAATTTATGCGACAACGGCGTGGGCAGTGGCCATTGGACACTTGATGATAACGTGAAATTAATTGATTTTACTTCCGTGGTTTGGTATTATTTTACTTTAGACTATAATTTAAATATACGATAGGTACATTTTCACTCTATTTCGATAATTAGATAGCGATTTTAAAGATTGTATATTATGTAAGACGTAAATACCTACTATAAAAGCATAATTTATTATATATATATATAGAAATATGAGTATACACATTCATGAATAGTCATAAATTATAATAGAAAAGTTAACTGATTGATTATTTTTATTTTAATAGGTACTTTATTCATAGTTATTTCATTTTTTTATTACTGTTATAAAAGTTTAAAATTTACCGCATATAATATATTAATATCTCCATCTATTATTTTTTTGTACGTGCGTATTTATTACTCTTACAGTCATACTAGAAGTAAATTAATATTTGTTGACATTTTTGTAAATTATTACGAATACTAATTGTATTTGATCTTTTAATTAAGCATCCAGTGTTTGTTACATTCATATTGTTATTAAACATAGTGCATAATAAAATAAAGTAAACTAACATTAACGTAATTTTGAGTCCATTCAAATTTTATTAATTAATTTAAAATTAGTTATAAAATATGTTTGTTAAATTAATAGTTATGATACTTATTATACTAATTAATAAAATAAATATATTTATAAGATACAGGTTCACTAATTTAAATAACGATTATCATTTATTGGTATCGTCGTGAATTATTATCAAGTGGTAGTACTATATAGTCCTCATAAATGTTATATCCTTAAGTGGGCATAACAGTATAATTTTTTTTATATGCTATATAATATGGTTAAAATTATTTTAATATTTATAAATATTAATGTTAATTCAGTATTAGAATAATATTATTTGTTTGTTATTAGAAACGTTGCTTAATATTCTTATTTATAGAGAAATCAATAATTATACTTATAAAAATATAACTAAAATGATTAAAAAAAATTAAAAGATACTAGCTGGTAGTTACTTTTTAAAAAATCATAATACCTATTTAGTAAATAATTTCTGATAAAACACAAATAGTATTATTTTTTATGATTAATATACAGTAGGTTATGATACTTCAATTCAAATTATGTAATCACTGAAAATAAGCAGTGAAATATGAAAAAATATTTTTATTATTTTCTATGAATGTAAGACGGGGAGAAATATAAACTGACTAAGTATGCACTTATATATTAATAAGTAGTTATTATTATTATTATTTTATTTTTACATTATTTTGAAAAATAATATTCAACAGATTTTTGGGGTTTTTTCAGGAATATAAAATACTAGAATATGAGTTGACTTATAATTAATAGAATATAACGAGTTGAACACGCTACGTTGTAATAGAAACTTACTTGCTATTCACATATAGGTACCACAGTTGTATTTGCGAAATCCTCACTTAAAAGGATTTAATTCTCGTTATGGTTGGAAAAATAGACTAAGTAGTTAAAAACCAATTATATAAATACTAAACCAAATTGAAAATCCCTTCTGTGTAGTTCACAAAACCCGTTACTTTCAGATTTTAAAATGTTTTTGGTAATTTGCTGTGACTATACTTGTGTATGTTGTGTGTTTATGTTCATGTGTGTGTATAATGTATATATATCAATATGTAGGTACGCCTGCTGCACACTATTAAATAAGAACAAAAAATGTCACTAATAGAATTGAAGTATAATAATATAACCGTATTAAATCAAAAACCTAAAACGTAACATAATAATACTTTGATGCAAATTAAAAATTATTAGTAATTGACATTTCAAAATAAAATTATACAACTCGTTTGAAAAAAAATACTTTTTTACTCTTGTGTAAATAACATATAACTACTGCAAATCTCAAGGATCAGTAAGTAGTAACACTTTTCTATATCCTTTATATTACGTTGGATATTTTGAAAGTTCAGATTTTTATAGTGGAGTTAAAATAAAAAGATTCCATTGTAAAGTGCTGAAATAAACAATGGAAAACAGATATCAGAGAACCTTTTTAAAAATTCACAAAAGCACTCGAAATTCTGAATAAAAAATAAAAACTCGTTTTAAAATATCAAATTATTAAGCTGTTTAAAAATGATGAGTTTGTTGTTTAAAAACTGAAATTTATCAGATGTAAAAATACTTGTCGAATGAAATTAAAATATATTTTTAGAAATCTTGAAATGCGTAAAATTATTTGTATAATTAACTGATATGTATATATAATATATCACAATATAGTGTTGATGGAACTCGCAAGAAAATATTTCTCATTATAAGGTCTATTAAATTTAAATGATTTAATTAATTTCTCTACTGTTTAAAAATTCTAACATTTTTGATATGTGTACCAACAAAATTACATAAGAATAAATAATGCATAATATATTATTATACATCAATCACTCACTCGACAATGTTTTGATTGTCAAAGAAATTATAGTTTCTAGATTTTTCGAAAAGTTAACATCATAAAAAATGAATATAAGTGCGTGGTTAGTTTGTGTGTTAATAAAATAAAGTTTTGATGTTAATGAACCTAACCTAACCTAACCGTACAATTTGTTTTATAAATGTACAATAAACGGAAAACCTTACCTGTTGTTATAGTCTTAAATTATAGACTATCGAGGTTAATTATTAAAATTCGAAATATAATTTATAATTAATTGTATTGATGGATTTTGTATAATTTATCGACGTATAGGAAACTTTACCTATAAAAAATAAATATTATACAATATGCAACAAATGTATTATTAAGTTTAAAGTTATAGGTATAATAATAAGATTAATACATTATAATAAAGTGTTTGTGAAATATTTCAGGTTCTTTTTTTTGTTGAAAAATATTTTTTAAATTTATTTGGATATGTGTAATAATACTACAATCTATGAATGTTAATCCATTTTCAAATATATTTTTGTTATTTTGGAAAACATTTTTTTTTTTATATAGAACAAATATAATACCAGTATCGATATATATATATATACATCATCTAATACCTCTAAACCGGGTATTACACTGATCTAATCATATAATGGCTCATTTCAAAAAGTAATACTCGTTTATTATTATTTGACACAGTTATCCGTTTGATGCAGTTACCAGTTACTCTCAAATGAACCATGAAAATTTATCGAGCTCGTTATTATTGGGGATACCAATCTGCGCTATAAATTTAAGAGTGTTCTCTCTCCTTTTGATTTCCGGGGAAAATATCGTTGAAAAACGACAAGACCAGGTCTCGCTACGAAGGAAGATCAATAGGTTGCTTTGGTGTTACTAGAAACTTTGTTCTATGTGACTTAAAAAAAAAAAAAAAAGATGGAAAAAGTAAGACTTTTTTATAAGATTTAACATGGTTTTGTAATCATGTTTTACCCTCAAATAGTCTGATGATATGTGATATACCATATGTATTATATACTATATACATGGTTTTATATATCTTACTGATGACCTATGACTTTTTACATGGAAAAACGACTAAGAACACACATGTAAACTGAATATTTTGATAAATATACTAAACAGTCATACAAATTACTCACACACGAAGTATAAAATTATTTTTTTCAACCATGCAACGGTTATAGGATATTAATATTTCAAGTCAAAGAATCATCTATGATGTATGTAATAAAATAACCGTAAATAATAAACAACATGTATATTATTGGGGGTGAACATCGAATATACGATACTTCAGTTACTATTGCTGAAAACTGCCAAATTAAGATATTACTAGAAATGAAACCTTACAATTATGTTATTGGATGTATTTTAAATTAAAAGACATCTGTACTTTAATATTTTACTATTTTAATAAAAATTATATAGTAACTTAATAATTTGATTTAGGATTTAGAGTAATTATATTATTTGTATTAGTTTCGTGATATTTTAACATAATATATCATCGTCATCAGTACATATCTTATAATTTATGATTGTCAGCTTGATAGATGTGTATGTATTATACCATAATATAATGCATAAATATACTTGTATATAATATATAATTCAATTTTGAGAGTTTTAAATTAAAACGTAAAAAAAAACTATATACATATATATTATATCTAAAGAAGCTTGGTGAGAAGATTTATAGCTCTGGTGCAAGACATTGGCCAATACCAACTGGTGTAATATACTAAACCTACTTAAAATCAATATCAAAACAAGCTATCAAAAATATATTCTTCTCGATTCTTTCAAAAATTCGAATTATTTAACATTTATTCGAAATCCTTCTGAAAACTATAAAAAAATTCACATTACTACATAACTTTAATATGCTTATTGAATCACAAAACATTTGTGCAGCAGTCAAAAATTAATATTCATCGTAATATGTTATTCTATAGTAGCAGTCGGTTATCAATTATTATTCTCTATTGTCTGAAAAAAAACATAAAATACACGCACTACCGTAATAAGTACCCATAAAATATTTTATTTAATATAATATGCGTCGGTATACATATCTCTTTGTAAATATTGTTATGGGGAAATGATTAATCTGTCTACGTTTATTATAGATCTGGCACTTTGTGTAGGTGTTTTTTTTCACCACCTATAATATTATATATTTTATAAATAAAATAATTCTAATACCATATAAACAGTTATTTAATTAATTATTATTTATTTTCTTTACTATTATTTAAAAAAAAAATATAAAATATACTATATTTCTATTTAGCATTTTAAAGTGATTATGTCTGAGTAGAATGAAGCAAACAGTTTTATAAGTCGTTATTGTTATTTCTATGATACGTCGGATTAAACTTGAACCCCAAAACGGCTTAAATCTAACTTTATAGTGTATTTTGTAAAGATAGGAACACTGCAAAAATAGCTCGCAAGACTAAGATTCAATATGTATGTTGTACTAAAACATAAAACTAAATTTTTATCTCGTTCCTTCTCTAAACTAGAGTTAAGTATATTAATGATATAATTAAAGTTCAAACACCCATCAAGTGATTTTCTTTCTATATTTGAAATTTTTTTAAATACATCATTTCTGTATGTTTTAAAATATTTTTATTTGTAACTTACTTTTCAATTGGTACTACAACTCTAGAGAAGAAATTTTAAATAAATGAAGATATAAAATAATTATCAAAGATTTTCACATATACACATTGATATTGTTAGATTAGTGCTTAGTAGGTACCTAATTACCAATGTCACATAATGATTTGAAGCTTGCAAAGCGTGAGTTGTGAAATGGTAATAATCACGCAGAGAAATTATTATTTTTCTAAACGTCAAATTACAATATATATACTACGTATATAAGATAAGTAATAACTATTTCAACTAATATAAGACAATAATGAATTTATTTATATGTACAAATAAAAAATAAATACGTTCTAAATATCCAACGTCCTATTATATAAAATAAAAAGTTTATACAGTTCTTACATATTAAATACAAAATTATGAAAAAAAATTTGGATAAGTAATAAAAAAAGATAACAATTATAGAATATTAAACATTACACGGTTTGTAATGCCATGAACTCAACTTGCTCAGTTCGATTCCAATCAATGATATATTATTATTCAATATTCGAAAGCAATAAAAAAAATCACGATTTTAAGCGGGAAAGTCATATTTATACGTACATAGGATGTACAAAAAAGATTTTATTAAAAATGAATATGTTGGTTTACAATTATTTACATTTTATTTAACTACTAATATTTGAAAAAATACGTTTTTTAAATTTCAATTTATGTCAAATTTTCAATCTATAGACAGGTTATGTGAAATAATTAAAGCACTATTTTATACACAAAGTATACAATAGGCAATGGATTCAATATTAAAACCGGGAAGACGTTCTGCTGTGGAAACATACATATAGTAGGTTTCTAGTGTACTTCCTCACTGAAAGAGTCATTGTTATAAGTATCTTAAATTTGAGTTCAATAATGAAGAATTGTATACATTATACAATTTTAAGCTAAAACGGTATGTCAGCCTTTCTTTTTAAAAATATTTTATAATTTATATTTTTTAATAGATACTATTAGTAATTTATTTGTTTATTAAATTTTAAATGTATCAGCATATGAGTACAAGGACTGTGTTATTTACATGTTATAATAAGTTATTAGTATTTGTATTAATGGTTAAGGATTTAAATTTTATCTCCGTTGTGCTGACATCTGATAGGAGAAGGTCTTGAAGTAGTCGTGGTTTTAAACATCAGTTTTTGGTTTTGGTTTTTAGGTTGTAGTATTGTATTCCATCAGAAGATTTGAGATTGATGTGGAAATTTTTAAAGTAGGTTTTTAATTTAGAGTTGGAGGAGAGTATTCTTTTGTTGTTGTGAATTTTCCTACTCTTCATAAACCATTTTAGGTTCATTTTCAAAAAATTGTTTTGGTAGATTTGGATTTTGTTAACTTTGGTTGACGAGACTTAGAATGTTCGATTAGATATAAAGAAAATAATGATTTAAATTTTAAGTAGCTATTTAAAAAGAGTTAGTGAATTGAATTTTTTTTCTAGTCCAAGATGCCTATTTTTTATTAACAGTACGAAATGTTTCAATAAAACCTAACCTATTTAAAAGCCCCTATAATGTTTAATTCCACAAATTAAGAAGCTTAATGGTGGAAAAAAATTTTTTAAGCAAAAGATTTTAAATATTTATTAAAAAAATTTAAAATGTTTAAAGTTATTGATTCTACTTTTTCATCAACGTTTAAAAAAAAACTAAAAATAAAAAATTGAAAATTGAAAATGTCTATAAAGAGCTAAAAATAATAAGAAAATAAATTATGCCAAGTCGAACAAATGATGTTATAAACTTATAATTTTAAAAGTTTGATAATTTCAAATATTTATGATTATTCATTAATAGTTTTTGAACTCTAACAATATAAAAAAGTTGTTTGATTAGAAATCTTTATTTAACACGTCAATATCTAATTTGGTTAATATTTAAATTTGATTAGTAAGTAATAGAATAGTCGATTTAACTACAAACCGTATGACATTTAATTTTTTTTAATAATTCTAGTTAATATCTCATGTGATTCTTGTAGAAAAAAGTTGTTTTATGCGAAACTTAAAAAGAATATTCGTTTGTACTATACACAAACGACAAACATTAAAAGTTAAAGCCCAGTGAAGTAGGAGAATAATTTGATGGGATTTCATCCCTCCAATTTTTTTCTTTTGAAATATTTCATCACCCTACTTAATTTCTTCCGAGAATTATGGCGTCTACTTCAAAAATAAACCATATAATATGATATATTATATACTAACCACGTTTAGCCTGTAAACATTTATAAACAATAATTACTTTTTTACAGACATTCTATATATAGGTATACATATAAATATATTTTAAATATAATATCAAAATCTGAGATACATAACTGTATGCGTCGAGTTATGTGGTACAATACCGTTTATACGCTAGTGTATACCAGTGTACGACGAGTACATATAATGTGATTTTTTTCCAGTCTTTAGAAATATTCAACTTTATAATAAAAGTTTAACAAATACACCCAATGTAAATTAAAAATAATATTAATGATACACATTTATCATATTATAAATATATTGATATATTAATATATTTTTTTTGTCTTACAAATTGTTATTATACAATCTTTCTGTAAATATGTTTTTTTACAATGAGAGTAGGTGATGTATAGAAGTGGTACTAACTATAGTCTTAAAGGGAGAATTCATCCAGTGATGGAACTTCACACGTTATAAAAAAATTATTTATAAAGTTTTTATAGAATACACCGGTGGTAACGATCATAATATATTTTTCATACATAATATACCATATATTACTGACAAATTGACAAGTTATATAATTTTACCTTTGTAATTTTTAAATGTAAACCAAAATAAAAGTTTTAGCATTTTTTTTAATCAAAATATTTTGTATTTTTAAAACTTGCTCGTGACTTATCATGGAGTCTATGCATGTTCATCAAGTCTGTCCTAATAATATTTATAAATATATTATCATCATTACGCTCTTCAATAAAGTACGTATCGACGGTCAAATGTAAGCAAACATTGTGGATCTTGACATTTCAATCGGTAAAATGTAAACATATCCCTGTCAAATTATGACGCATCGTATTATGTTATAGAGTAATATAATTTTAGTTTTTTATGTGTCCGAATAAACGCATACGGATCGCGATGCGGCGTTGTACTATATAGTACTTATATCGTTATGCCTTACATATTATTATACTTCGTGTACGAGTGTACACGCTGTTTGCTCGGCGGCGGCGGCGGCGGCGGCGGTGGCGAGGCCACATAAACGTTTTGGATTAATTTTTGGGGAGGAGGGTTAGGGTAGCGATAGGTCGACATCGGGTGAGTGGTTGCGGGGATGGGGAAGGAAGTTCGCCTGGGCCGGGCGACGTTTCTTTTCACTTGGCCTATTTGCAAACCACCACCACCGCCACCACCACCACCGTCGCCGCCGCCACTGTTTCTCGTATAACGGTCGGATTGTGTGTATACATATATATATATATTTTACTGTATAATATAATAGAGGTGACGGCGGCGGCAATGGCAGATACAGAACAGCAGCAGCAGCAGCAGCAGCCGCCGCCGCAGCAGCCGCCTCTCCGCACTTTACGCGCCGCTGCCTTGTTCTTAAAACTCTCTTCACGCGAGCATCCATTCGGCGTGTTGTAGTGTACAAGTATACGTATATGTATATACTATTATATATACATAGGCATAAAGCAAAGACCACCACCGCCTCCGCCACCGCTGTGAATGTACGAGAAACCGAGAAATAGAGAGAATGTGTGTGTGTGTGTGTGTGTGTGTGTAGGGGTGAGTGGGGGTAGCGAGCGTTTGTCGGCGTATGAGAGGGCGAAGGAGAGAGAAATACGCGCGCGCGTGGTAAAGCTCCACCACCACCGTCCGCCGCCGCCGCGCCGCCGGGGGGGTGTGGTAGCGGCGAATGGGTCGCACTATGTAGTGGGGCGAGTCGGGTCGAGAAGGGTTCGTAAAAACGGGGACGACGGCGAAACGAGATCGATACTGCCCCAGTCCCGGGGACGCGGTCCAAAAGCTCCGCCGCCGCCGCCGCCGCCGCCGCCGCACTATCGCTCGTTCGCGCGCGCACACACACACGCACGCACACACACGCACACTATAGTTTAACTCCATATAGAGCTCTGCCCGGTTCGCCGGCGCTTTTTGGCCTCGTTACGTGCCGCGAATGAGAGGCGTTTCACATATACATATTATATATACACGCAAAACGTATATAGCGCTTTTTCCCACTCTGCCGACCCACACACTGCCGCCGATAACGTTCTACCTACCCGTTCGCGTTTAGAACCCATACATACACTATTATACAGTCTTCCCCGGACCGCCGACCAACCCTCTACCCCTCGTCGTAGCCCATATACCCACATATATATAGCTACCTACCCATTATACACGACGCCATCCCCGTGTCATCGACACGCAAGCGGCAACTTACCCCCCCGCTCGGTAATAGGTATATGTCGCTAGCGCCAGTGTGTGTGTGTGTGTGTTGTGTGTGGGGGGGTGGATAGCGAGAAACGCACATAACGCTCACTCCACCGGTGCAGTACACAACACACACAAACAAAAGCCTACGTGTAATGTGTATACGTAATGTGTGTGTGTGTGTGTGTGTGTGTATACATATATCATTCCAATCAAAAACACGCCAATGGCTTCGGTGGTGGACGAAGATGATTTCACTGTATATAGTTCTGTCTCTCTCTCGCAAACTCTTTTTCTCTCTATATGTCTATCTCTTTCTCGCGTGTTCGTGCGATATATAGTTCGTACGACACTCTATATAGAGGGGGCGTGGTCTGCCTAATTTTATTATTATTTTTTTTTTTCTGGAATAATTTGTAACGGCCCTCTATCAATACGTCGTACATATATCTCGTACATTATTATTATTATGTATACCACCCGCGAGCATACGCGTATAGTATCATATCGTGTGGTGCTTTCGAACGTGCACCACTTCTGGCCGCCGTCAAGCGGTGTTTGTCAAGCACATCCCTAATCACATCGCCGTTGTAATAATATTATTATATTTATATAATACTCACGCCACGCACACTGCGACGTTATTATATATACGTGTTGTACAGAGTGCGTTTTATATCCGGTGTAAATCTATATAATATAATAATATATCATTTTTTATCTAATGACATATTATTTTATACTCGTATATTATGATATAGTATTATGGCGATGGGCGGTTCCTACAACTAGTCATTTTTATAATCCCCGTTCGTCGCGGTCTGTTCTTAAGCGGCGATGCACTTTAGATCGACATCCGTCGAGATATTTAAAATCTATATTTTCCGTTGTTATTTCACTTCCCCGTGTCCATATACACTCCCTGTGCGTTGCCATCCGCCGTTTTGACAAATTATAGTTTCCGTTTTATACGATATTATTATCGAGCTGTCGAGTTTTATTGTTCATATAAGTCATAAGCTGTTGCTTTAAAAAAATACACATGTATAATATATATGTTATACTATACCCGGTATGAAATATAATTATTATCATTTCAAACCAATTTTATTCATAATTTAATAGTAGTACAACAGCACTTATACCTATATAGACATACCTCTAACTTCCCAGGTAAAACCTATTACGTTTTATGAGTTGTATAATAATGCTTTAAAACGACGCCAAAACTAGTACTTTAAAACCTTGAAATATACACATTATACTTATTAGCATTCTAAGTTAATTCTAGCCTAAAATTCTTACAATAATTAAAGCTATACAAAATATTGTAAAAATAACAATCTTAAAGGAGTGCGTGTATAATATTTTATGCATTTATAATATAATATTTATATATATATTTAGCTTTTAGGTATTTTTTGATATTATCATTATTAGTATAAGTCATAACTAATTAAATTGTTTTAATGTTTTATGAATATAATTATTCACGTTTTATAATATAAGATTATATAAATATTTTTTACCGAAACCTAGGTATAAAAAATCCGTAGGAAAACAATAACAAAGGCTATAGAGTAAAAATTAATCAGTATTATTATATTACTAAATTTAGGCGTTAACTATTAAATTACAATAATTGATGTACATATTTTTCTCAACAAATGTACCAATTATTCTTATATTCATATCACAAACTTTAATATAATACCTACATATTATAGACTTTATTTTTTTCCATCAAGCATTGTGTATCAATTATTTTAAAATAAATAATCATTAAAAAATATTACATGGATATCCAATGTTTAAAATCATAAGATTTCGTAAATATTTATTAAGTAGAATACCTACTGAAGTTTTATAAACATTTAAACAGGTCGTATATTAAATATTTTGAGCAACTTATATAATATTACTTATAACATTTTCAAATTCATAACATGTTTAATGTTCATTGGTCATGTTTTAGTATTCATAAGCTTTAAGTTTTTGTTTAAAGTTACAATCAAAAGAATAAATGAGTTTTAGTCACGATATAGGCTTGCTAGTTTACTGTATAGCAATGTATACCAACAAATTAAATAACACCTGTAGTTGAGAAAAAATGTAGGTACCAACCTAGGTAATTCAGTAATTGTTTTTTTTCAAATACAATACTCTTTAATATAAATGTATAAATAAAAATACTGTTTTTATTATAACTAAAAACAGAAGATTTTATAAAAGATTGATGGTGAAATAAAAAGTACATGAACAATTCATTAATACTTGTATAATTTATTACTTCAATAAAGAATATTTTACAGAGGAAAGTTTATTTTCAAAAATACAAATACTAAAGTATAAACGCACTCAGTCGTACTCATATGTTTTAAATAGATTGAGCAAAGGGAATTTTACTAATATACACGATATTTTAAAGTACTCTTGCTAACCGAGTAAAAAAATGCTCAGTTGTCTATTGTTTACTTAGGAATTTTAATACATTTTTTAGACTAAAACGAGTGTTTAGATTGTTGCAAAAGTTGGATGTACATATGTTTTATTAAGCCTGTTACTCGTTAGTTTTACGTGTATGACCTAAATTATTAAATTTTCAACAACATAACTTAAAACATTTTCATGAAACAGAAATAAATTTTAAATTATTTCAAACGTTTATACTCGCGTTTATTTCAATATCATAGCTTTCATAGCTATACTTAATAACTTGGCACAAATAATATCTTGATTTACCGTCTACATTATTAGCTACATAATTTTTTAACGGAATTTGAACATTTTAAATTTTATAATATCCCTACTTCATATAATATTTTTCGTTGAAATCTTAAAAATATGAATTATAAACATTATTTTATCATAACGTTTATATCTAGTGTAAGATATTTATATTATACATATATTTTTTTATTTAACATAACTTCAGGCAACAGTCACCATTGAAATAGAAATTTACATATTATATTACATTTGGTTGAATAGATTTTATGGTAATAATGAATTTGATGGCAGCGATGATGGAAAATGGATTAAGTGACTTCGGAAACTTTAGAATTAACAGAAACAGTAGAATTTTTTCTACCCTGGCTATATGCATATCATTCAGTAAAAGTATGTTTGATGTTGTTATGGACCCCGCAGGAAATACATATAGGGTCGTCTTCTTTTGCCATTAAGTTTAGTTTTGTGTTATTGTAGTGTGATCAATTTTAGTCTAGTCATGATTACTTGTCGTTATATTTAGGTACTATATTATATCTACCTATTGGTATGTTTGAATATTTCAAACATTGAACGTATATTATAATAGTTGAATACAATTTTAAATTATTACAATTTACAACGAATGACGATTTTAAAATATTTTATATTTAAATATGTATTAGGTTTTTCCACAATTTAATCAAATCAGTTTTTATTATTATTATTATTATTATTATTTATTGTCCATCTGGAATAAAATATAATAATCTAAACCTATCATCGATTTTTATTCTTTAAAAACATATCTACTATATAAGTATAATAATTTACGGTGTTAATTCATGTCATAAAGTAGCGTGTTATTTATTTTTTTTTTTTTCATAACATTTAGAATACCCTATACATTAAGTCATTAGTTTCAACAAGTATTTATGTTTATCAAATTTTATTATTTTACTATTAAAACGGATTGTTATTAGTTTATTACATCGGTAATTTTTGTATTTTGACTTGACACATTTTGGCATCGTTCCCATTACTTCCAAATTACAACTGGAACGAAAAATAATGTTCATGCATTTTTTTTAAGTACGGAATTATAATCACTACGAGAAATGTTGAACAAAATAGAACATCTGTTTTATTTAGTTGTTCTTTTTTTCTTTCGAATATAAAAACTGCGGTAGGTGTTGAAGTATATCTAGTTTTAGTTTTGAAGTTCTTTATAGGTTTAGCATATTTTATAAAAAAACTTCCCCATGTTCTATGTTTAACGAATTTTTCGGTATAAATCACTATCAATATTTTCTTCTTAAAATATAATAACAGTTTGAAAGAAGTTATAGAATTACATTTAATTATAAAAAATTCTCTAAAGTACGAATAAAAAATAATACAACAACTATAATAAATAACAGAAATCGTAAAAGAAATAAACTTTTCCACTGAAGAAACTTCGTCTTTTTTACAATGAACATAGCGTTAGGTTAGGTAATAAAAAATATTAAAAAATGAATTCATCTATATCTATACCTATTAATACGATATTCTAAAAAAAATTATATATTCTAAAATTAATTACGATATTCTAAAAATCCACTGGCCATACTATAAAAACAAAATTTGGATTTTGGAGGGAATTCATTTTTTTAAATACTTACATACTTTTACACACTTATATTTTTGTGCTTTGTGTAACGTAAATATTTCCATTTTTCCACTATTTTTTATTGAATTCTCTCAAATATTAAATATTATAAATAGTTTATAATTTCTTAAAAAAAAAGTAATAATAAAAAATCGAAGAAAAAAGTGCATTAAAAAACCAAACATCAAGTAGAATTTTAAAGACACTTCTACTGATTGAATTAAATATGAGCTTTTTTTAAAATATTTATGTTCATTGTCCTCGAAATATTATCATTATTGTTTTAGTCACATTTTTTTTTTTATAAATATGTGTGTTTTAAACAAAAACAAATTACTTTTACTGTTACTACATGACCTTAAAAGAAAGCCTGATGCATTTAATATATTTACTGAATATTTTATAATAATTCCATAATTGTTTAGGCTCTGGATAGTGGGACGAAGGAGTTATAATTAAATATTTAATAATGATCAGTGAAGGCTCAAAAGGGGTGGAGACGCATAGTGCTTAAAGGAGAGCTTATCCACTGCATAACCGTTGGTAAAAACTTCAGTAATTCGAGATTTTAAGTACAAAGTATAAACATAAAATATGTCATACCTATGCTTAAATTATGGGAATATAATTGTGAACATTTTATTTAATATATTTTGTTATTATGTAATTAAATGTTAAATTTTAACACAACAGAAAATAGTTTAGTGTTTTATTTTTTATTAAATTAAAATCTATGATAATTTCGTCATTATTTTTTTTTTATATGATATTACTTTAGCGTATATTAACTTGGTGTTTTTATTATGTTTTATTTACTGAAATCCATAGATTTTATCTGATAATTATTTTTCTATTTATGGTTATTATCAACTCAGTACAAGAATTAGATAATTAGTAGATAGGTACCTACCTAAATTTAGTTTTTAAATGTATAAATTGTACATATATATATATTACCTATGTAACATAATATGCGTATTTAGGGATTTTATTTGTTCGTTTATAAATATTTAAAGATAATAGAATATATAATAATGTAATGTAATACATACATTATAATACTATAATGTACTTCTACTTTTCAAATAGAACAAAATCATAAATGTTATACAAAATTATTATCAAATCTTTAAATTGAATTACGAAGTAATACGTGAAAATTTTATTATATCCAAGTTCTATAAAAACAAATTAAATTAAAACATCTTTTCATACTTAGAATGACCTTCAACTATAGAGAATTAGGATTATAATGTAAGTTTAGTAACAGTACAGGGAATATCAGTAAGGTTTAAAACGATTTCAAATTATCTTGGTATTTTGTATATTTCGACTGTAGTATGGTATTATAATTAATTGAGTTAATAATAAGTTATTTACAAAAATTAATTTAAAAAAACCAAATTTTTTTTTTGATTCTATACTAGGTAATTATTAGTGTACCAGTTTGGTATAGACAGTGTAGTAGAATATTAATAATCAAATCTAAAAAAAAAAATTGTATCAAAAAAAATATTTACACTATATATTATATAACAATATGTCAGTATAGCTTATATTATTTGATTACACATAATAATATAATATTATAGTATTGTATAAATTATATTATAGACTATAGTATATGTTATAAATTATATTATATGATATATATGTAATAATAATACCAAAGGAACAAAAATTAATAAATAAATTACCGTTTCATGTTTGAAACATTGTCTATGTTGTCTTCTGAATAATAATTTAAAATACAAATTCATACGGAAGTAGAAGTGCGTAGAGCATTACCTACATCAAATGAAAACCAACATAGTTATATTATCGGGTGCAAATACGAGAATATTACGGCATATGTAGAGCAAGGCCACAAGCGATCCAAATAGACAATTTACACGCAATCGATCCATAAGGTTAACCATTTGTATCATACCGTACCAACGACTACAACCCCTTATCATAGAAAAGAGACAAAATTATTTGAATTTTTAATTACATCTTCATGCGACTATGCGAAAAGCAAGTGGATGTACTTCAAAACAAAGTTACTAAGCTAAACATATTGTTTCTATTCAATGTTCTTGTGCTTGAAAATATATGAAGTAATGTTAAAACAGTGTTCTATATCTATATTTAAGCACTTGTAAGGTACTTCTGGTTAATTATAAATATTCTAAGTACGTACTATTTTAATTGTTAAGTATTATATATTTAGATTTAAAGATAAATGAATATTTATTAAACTAAATGACACAGAAAATATTAGTTTGAGATAAGAATAATGAAATAAAAAAAAAATCAGGTTCGCCTGTAAACAATAGTTGAGCAGTTACGTTGAAATGGTCATCGCAGCTAGTGGAAAAATGGATAATACACAATATGTACACAAATAATTTACAATTAGCATAAAATATTTAACTCTTTGATTAAAATGTAAAAGTACAAATACTACTAAACAGTATGCGTATATACTTAAATATATATATTGAACAAAGGGATACGAGGTCAAAAAGACATCACCAACAAAGGAAATCAATATAATATGTAATATGTATATACTATATATTGTATATATTAGTATACGCTAAGTATTCGAAATATTACCGAGTAGAGATTTCCGGTAGACACTTCCTGCAATTTCAAAGGGTTCTCGAACATTAATAGCTGCTCGCTGTTATTTAAAACAACACATACACTATAATACTCAATGCACATTGATAGCGAATATACAACGAGAAAGAGAACCCTTGAAAATAAAATGTATTCTCTGAATGATTACTTATTATTATATTTATTCAGAGTTCGTGGAAGGGACTACGCGCGTTGTCATTAGTTCTAACATGCAATGTATGTTATTAATGTCCATTCTCCAGACACTGCTCAACAACTGAAATATTATAGCGACACTGGTTTATAAATAGTAATGACACCAAGACACTGACATAGCAACAAATGTACCTACTGCACGAGTTGCTCTTAATGAAACTAACAAGACACTTCACAACTTACGACAAACATGTGTTAGGTACCTACTATTATATAAGTGTATAAAAGAAATAATATTTTAGTTTGATAATTATAAATATCAAGTGATACGTTTTGGAATTAATTATTTTAAATTTTCGTAAATGTACTACTAAAATGTCAACTGTCATCGCTTTATAAAAAATAAAATGGATAGTATATTAATACTTGTAAAAAATGAAAAAAATCAATTATTTTCTATGACTTTTGATTACCTACTCTACACTACACCACTCTAACCTAACCAGCTGGTACATTGTTACCTACTGTCCACAGCCCAACTATACGCACAATTCCTGCTGGATCCTTGCTTAATTTCAATTTTTACAGATTGGCTGAATAAATTTGGGGTGGAAGAGACAACAACCACATAACTATTTATACATAACCTTAAACGGTTTTAACAATTTTTTACATTTTACAACTTAAACAGTTTTACGAAATGTTTTATTGATAAACAGCCATTATTACTCAGATATGTTTTGAAAATAAATAGGTAATAGGTTTGTCACCCTATGTACACATTTACAACAAAATAAATGCTATACAGTAGGTATACTAATTAGAAAAATGTAATAGCTAGTGATATATAAAATCAAAAATCAAAAATCATTAATGGTACTGTTTAAGAAAATATTATATTAAGAGAATATATCAGCACATCACATTTTGTTTGCTCTCTCTAACCTAAGCAAATTTCAATTAATTAAACTAGCTCATCTAGCTCTAATATAAGAGTGAATTTACCTATAATAAAGCCTAAAGTTAAGAATGGGATTTTACGACGTATCAATTTTATAATGGTTTAATGAGCATCTGTCATATCTTACAAATGTATAACATGATACGAATTTAAATATCCTAAAAAAGTAAAAAAACCAATGTCCAAACAGGTAATATTCTTAACTATATGTTCACGTTAACGTTGCAGTTGATAGTAATATTAATTTAAATTATTTTTATATATTATTATGTTTAAATATTATATACCTAACATTATGATTATGATTTATAATATGTTTCGACATCGAATATTATCGTGACTATAAACACTGATACATGCCTATTATAATAATACGAATTTTCCATAATAATTATAGAATATTATACTTTATTTTCATGTATTGTGCACGGGTGGTGGCCAGTCGGTTAAATTGTTTTGTGTTTTATCAATTTTCGATCATTAACGACAAGTTTTTCAAAAACCATCATAATGAAAATCTCTGATGGAGATCATGAAAAAAGAACTTTAAAATATAATTATATTATATTATATATATATTATATATTGTTGAACCTTAATAACCCTCTTCCCCCATGGCGAGTGATAAAACCCACCCATGGGTCTATAATTAGGTAACAAATAGAAATTCAACAAGAATAGCAATAATATCCTTTAGATATCTATAGTATTTTATTATTGCGATCTATTTCATATTTTGCTATAAATATTTTATTGCTAGTAAAAAATAAAATACTGACAAAAATATGGATATTGTTTTGCACTAGTCTAGATTTACTCGCATCATAGCGCTAGCAATTGTATTGATATATTAATATTATTAATTATTACAAATTTAAAAACAATAATAAATCAGTGATTTAAAAAACTATTATAAATGAATATTGATGCTATAACTATTCAATGTTTATACAGAATGTATTTCAAATTACTTAGGTACCTATTAAAAATGGAATATTATAAGATCAGATTTTCAAAAATGTTTAAATCAATGAATTTATTATAAGCAGACTAAAATGTATAAGATCTATTTATTTAAATAATATATAAGATAAAAATAAAAACCAATTAAAATTTTTTTTCTCATCGAAAATTGTACATTGCAACTACTAACTAGCTCCAGTAATCCTATTTTGGAATTATTTTTGTTTTTTTTTTGGGGGGGAATTCGTTAATAGTTAGCTTTAATTTATTGAGGTGTCGTCTGTATGTTTTTGATGTTATTAAAATGTATTATCAATAATATATTTTAATATAAGAAATATCGTCTATTAAATAACAATTCTATAATAATTAACATATAGGTACAATATCGGTAGGTATACAATAATATATCATTACATTATTTGTATAAAATGCTACAAAAATAAAAAATATCGATTTTTGTGATGTTATATTGTATTTTTATATTTTTAATTATCTATTAATATACTATATTAATGATTTAATATTGTTAGACGATTTTGACGCCACCGAAAATAATGATTATATTGGTCACATTAAAATGTGATGAAAGTAAATTTACTTTAAAATTTATCACAGTACAATAGAATATATGATTTACTTCCTACCGTTATCGGACCAGATTCTATACTGTATCTATATAATATTTTACAACCCATGTATATACATAATATCTGTGATAATACGATGTATCATATTTTACTGATATTATACAGATTAGGCTTGTAGTATCAGCATATATGAATTAGGCACACATGATATGACATGACAGTTTAAGCTTTATTCGATTTTTACATATTTAGCGTGGGTGTACCAGCTGGATGAGAAAATGTTTAAAGCATTTATAGGAATTAGGATACTATACACAGTCCCAGCATTTTGTTAGTTGATATATAGGTTTACCAATCTACATCCGATTTTCAATTAGATTAATAATAAATATAATAAATAATATGTTAAGTTTATTTTTCTTTTGGGTATACAATATAATGTATAGATGTCGGGTTCTGGCATACATTTGTAATCACTAAACATTTATTCAATCAATATTCAATACTGAGCGTATTGTCCCTTAAATATTATAATTTAGTAGACTACGATTGATCAATTACATTTTAGTAAACCATTAAATTCATCAATTCTTCATTTAACCCTGTCTAAATATATTTATACAACATATTATAGTTATTGAAAAAAAACAACAACTTATTCATTGTTTTATTTTTATTTATAAATAATAATATAACCTTTTTTAAAATTATTTATCTTATATTTTAGTATAATTTTTGAATATTTATTTTTATGAATTGAATTAAATTTTATTAATCATAATTCTTTGTATAATTTTTTTTTTTATTAAAAAAAAAATCTGCAATCGTTAATACAAGCTATTAATTATTATTACTTATTAACTATAAAACCCTTGCTATATAGAACAAATTATACCTACCTATATTAAATATTCCAATTATTAAAGTGGAGTATCATTGAAGTATATTGAGTACCTACCTATATTTACATGTTATATACCTATATATATATTTTCAATTTTATTGATATATATCTACCCATAAAAATAATAAAGTTTAAGTATTTTATTTTAAATGTATACAAAAGTTTATATAAAAGCCTTCATTAATGAAACAAATATTTAAAGCTCAAATTTCTATACATGTACATGTATTTCACTAAAATCAAAACAAAAACTGTTTCGTTAACATAATAAAATCAAATTTGTTTGTTAAAATATTTACATTATAATAATGTAATAATATTTATTATTAGTAGATATTGAAACTAATTACAGAGGTGTAGTTTAATAATTTCAAAGCTTTATTGTTTTATAAAGATACTACAGGTATAAGTATATGTACCTATTGTACCTACCTACGACCTACCATTATAATTTATTATGGTAATATAACTGATAAAAGTGTCTAATAAATATTATTTAAAAAGCCAACTTTTTATAATTAAATATGCATTTTACAAGGACTATTAAAAGCATTTTATTTTATAAAAATATGTCGTAAGTAGGTATCTAAAATATACAGCTTGTTATGAAACTTGAAATATATAGGTACCTACTAATTAATTCATGGAAAATAATTTAAATACTGAATTTAACCTAAATTATTAAATAAAATGTTTAATTTTTGTTATTTGAAAAATAAAAACACTTCAGAATAAAATAAAATAATTTATGATACAACCGAATAAATTTAAATACAATTTTATTACTGTTTTTTAGAAGCCCGATTTCCAAAGTCTGAGTTAGGTAGGTACATTGTTATTTATAAAAATATGATTATACTCGTATTTACTATACTAGTTATAGGTGCACGTGTAATAATTTTTATCAGATTATAGATTTGTTAGATTTTGAATATTATTAAATTATTCATATTTCATACCCAATATTTATGCTGTTTTGCTAAAAAGTTTTTAATATTTATAAAATGTAATTTATACAAATATTTTTGTTTTCATTTTTTATTTTTTCATTTCAATTATATTTTTTTATAATGTTTTAATATATTTTAATTTTAAATTTCTACATTAGTTAATTATTATTTAATTTATGAATTTGCAACAATATAATTATACTTTTTTATATGACAATAACTTACAAAACATGACACCAACACGGCTGTGTATAGGCTATTTAATAAATGGTATACATTAATTTTTTTATGTAGAAGTTATAAAGTAGTATATATTAGAAATTATAAAGTTTTTTAAAAATAAAGTTCGAAATTATATTATTACCAGAATTAATTGCATTACCAAAGGTTCATGGTATAAATAGGTAGTTAAATTAATTTAAATATTTTAAAAATGTCATTAGGTATATTATATTAGGTATGCAGTAAAAAATAAAATACTTAGTTATACATCATTTTCCGTGTGAATATTATTAAGTTTCGTCAAAATTTGAATTCTCTTAGTATTCAGTAAAAAAAAAACTTATGATAAATCTTGAAGTATATTTTAAAACTTTAGGTGATAAAGTAAAAATGAATTTAAAATAATAATACAATTATGGCTATACAATTTTAATATTTTTGATTTACAATTTATAAAAAAAACATGAACTAAATCATTTTCAAATATTTCAACACAAAACCAAAAACCTTATCATAAACAAATAAAAAAAAACAATAAAAAGTTCTTAATATGTTTATAAATAGCACAATAGAAGCAATATTATGTATACATATTTGGTGAAAATTCGAGTCAACCGTTATTAATTTTTCAATTACTAAAAAAACTAAAATCGATTATTATTTCGTCGATTATTTTGAAAAATACCAAGTTTATACTTTTAACTCTTTAAAGCACCAACTAGATACAATTGTGTACTATAAGCCACCCTCAAAGTTTAAAATACGAGCAAATTTATTGTTTTTCTTAAATGTAACGTCACTACGTCAGTGACACAAAAAAAAACACACCAAGTTAAATACAAAAAGTTAGTTAAAAATAAAAAGTTTAGATAGATATTAATTTATTTAAGGCCGTGGGTAAAGTTCATAAATTTATGTTCAAAACTGTTTTCAGTCTTTTCATATATTACATAGAAAAGTCGTAGAAGGTTAAAGCATAGTTTATTTAAATGGAATATTGCAATTAATTACCACGCGCCTAAGAACATTAGTGAAATTTAAGTAATTAATTATTCGGCTTAGCTACTATTTGAGTAATATATAAGGTACCTGTTACTATTAACATAAAGACGTATTACAATTTTATAATCATCCTTGTTATTTTATTGTAATATTGTTGTTTTAATGCATATTTATCAGCTATCTGGCCTAATGTAATAAGATTTTTTTTAATTTAGATCATTATTTATAGACTTATAGAAAGAATGTGCAAAATGCAATATTATGAGTTCTATCTTTGAATTAGACATTTCATGTACTTTATAATTCTTATTTTTTAATTATATTTTCCTAAGTAACAAGCATATAAGAAATAACTACCAAAAATAACTGAAAATGATAAAATGTACAGTATATTGTATATTGGTTATTATATTGAATATTTTAAATTAAAATTAGTAATAATAATTAGATAATAAATCACTGCATTACACTGCAGCATTATATTAGTGTATCTATCGTACAGTTAACCATTTTCCGTTACAATAGTGCGCATATTGTGGCCTACAAGTAGAGTTAGGTACAATAAATATTTTACATTGTTATTACTGTTTATTCCATTTTAAATAAATATTATATTTTTTAAGTTAACCATATGGTATACTTCCAATTGCACAGATGGTCGTTTTTAAAAAGCAATTTATCATTTAAAAATAATTGTCTTATGATTACTTGTTAAATATGATGAAAACAATTCAGTGTAAAAAAACTCAAAGTCAAATTGTACCTAGATTCAGTTTTGATAAAAAAATTATTTTTTTCAATTAATAATAATACTTAATTAAAAATCATTGTAAGAAGCGAACTCAGTTTTTTCCTTCTAAAGTATTTTTAAACTTAATTAAATATTTTTGTAATAAATATTAATTCTATCTCATTTTATCATAATTATAATTTATTTGTACTTCAATCATTTTGAATACGAATAAAGGTGGCGGATGCAATATGCATACTAATTGATAACTTTTTAACAAAATTACGACCAATCATATAATTAAAATGTATACCTTACTTACAGTAAAATTATTGCTTGTTCTTGTAATAAAGTATTATCAGATAAATAAATAATAAACATTTTAAATAGCATTATGATTTAAAAATAAATAAATAATTTTATTATTATATTACATTTATTCATTGTATATAATTGAAAATAATAAAAGCTCATTTGAAGTATAGATAATAACTAAAACATTAGTAGTAGGTATCTCAATATTTATAAAAATAGTTAAATTCAATTCTAACATCGATTCGTATAAAACTCATATGTATGTATATTATATTAGTTATTGTGTTAAAATTAATAACTTGAAAACATAATTATTTGAATATTTCCAAACATAATTATAATACTGATGAATTACAATTAGTGTTAATTATAATAATATTATACCTAGTAAGTAAAAGATTATTAATTCCTCCTTTTATAATAAGCCTAGATTTGAATATTTAAATTTGTTATTACTATTGTAGTAAATAGTCTATTCTCAGTATATAGAATAACTTAATTATTCTGTTGTTTAAAATTTTTATTATTCTATTATACATTAAATTAAATATATTTTTTAAAATAATTTATTAATCGAATATTGTATTGATTTGTATCATCTAATTTATAATACCTGCAACTATGACTATTTTAATGAAATTCCACAAACTATCTAGTATCAGATGACATGTTCAAAGAAAGGGTTATTTTGAAATCTAATTTAAAAATTCTAGTATAACATTTATTATAATTTTTATTTGATTTTTGTTATTATTTATTATTGTTGTAATTACCTATTAAGAAATTATTAGAGCAATATTAAAATTTATAATATACTTTCTTCTATAGTTCTAAATATTATTCTTTGTTTTTATTACTTTTTCATTTATTCAGAGTAAGATAAAATGTATAAATTTAGGACTTAAAATACAAAACCAACTATTGTTTTTAATATTAGCGTATTTAAAACTACAAATCACAAGATTTATGTTAATTCTTTAATCAAATAAAATAACGGACTATTATTCGAATAATTATGTTTGAAAAATTATTTAAATTGTTTTTATTTGAAGAATTGTAAAAAATCGTTCGAATAAAATAATATTTATGTATAAAATTGTATTCGAATATAGGTCCTACTATAGGTACATATAAGTATTTAAAATTGTTTAATTGTAGTAGGTATTTATGAATTATTATAATTTTTAATAATGAGACAATAATAATTTATTTAAAACCATTAAAATGTTATTATGTTAAAATTTTGCTGAGTCTTTATTTTATTCTGGACACATAATATTTTGCCATTCTCTCTTTCACCTGACAGTTGATTGTGCAGTGATTCCTAAATAGTAAATGGCACTAAATGCTCATAATTGAATTATTCAATATAATCATATTTTGTTTTATTCTCTTATACTTATAAACAAATAATTTTATTACGAATACTACATTATTATTTACAATATATTGATGTTAAACGAATTTATATTTTGTGCATAATATTATTTAATTTAAAATGTTTCGTTGTCTTCAACTGAAGACGAGCATGGCAAGTCAACTTTCTAAGTTTAATATTGTCTAGGGCAACAGGTATGTATATGTACCTATAGAAGGTACACGTTTACTCTCTTTTTTGATTTTAACTAAACACTTTCTCTTTGATCATTTATACCTATGCATAATAATAATAACAACGATATATTTTATGATAACATGTTCATATCAACATATTATAGTACTGTATATAATGTGATTTTAACTAATACTAAAACAAGATAACTAAACGAGCAATATAATGAAAGCAGTTCTGAAAAATTGAATACGCGGGGGTTACGCATTTGAAAAAAAAATAATAAAACTAACAAAAATTGTTACTTTCGATTATTGTATTAAAAATGCCGTAAAACTGATTAAAGTTTGCTTAGGAAAAAAAACTTATTTTAATTTTCACTTATTAACTGCGTATTTATTTATTTTCTCATACATTATAACAAAGAGCAATTTAAATTTTTAATTTACGTACTTATGAGTGTGTGATAAAATGTTGAAATTTTTTAGATGTTCCAGTTTATTTTTAAATGTTTTTTTTTGTGTATCAGTTATAAATTTAACCCCTACCGGTCTTATCCCTAACCACCTGAAGAATAATTAGGTTAAAGTATGCTTTTGAGTTTTCTGAATATTTTTCATTGCAAATACTTAAATACGTATAATTGTTTACGTATAATAGGTAGGCGGTAGGTGAAAAATCGATAGTAATCTGGTTATACTATAATTATTTTATAACTGATCCTAGTTAGACCTTAGACACCGCGGTCACCGAGCAAAGTAACTCAGTTCGGTGTCAAAAATAAAATGAATAAACGTGAACGACTATACGACGGTAATGAGTGAAGTGGGTATGTAGGTAATTTCGATATATTCTCAGGGGTTTCAGACTCAAATCGCCAATACGTATAGTAAACCCGTTGCACGGTATGTACG